>NC_056731.1:642325215-642625215 GCF_019279795.1 Protopterus annectens | reverse complement strand
AGATAGAAAGGTGGAAAATACACATTTTTTTATGCTTAGATCTTCTGCACTTGAATCCAATTTTTTGCTTTTCTTCTGCTGAACATTTTTTTTGCCTTGGGTATGATTCACATTTAAATCACAGGTAAGCAGGCTAGCAGGTTACACCTTCATATCAGCAGAAGTCTGTCTGTATTAGTAGTACCACAGACTGCATTATGAAAGAAGATGAAGAAAAGAGGCTCAGCTTCACATGTCTGCTCTTCTGCTTTGTATTCAGTATGGTATATGTATAACAGGTGACTGTGTGTGTAGCTTTTTATTAAGTTTGCAGTGTTGTGTGGTATTTTTTTAAAGTCAGTACTCTTCAGCCAAACAGTATGGGGAATCCCTTTGTAGAATTAAATCAAATGTAATGCATTACAAAATAAGCCGTATGACCTAGATCATTCCATGTTGCTCTTACACTGAATCATATGCTGTCCCAGTATGCAATGTGCAGCTTCCCTTGACATTGTTAAATTGACAGTAAAGAACTATGTAGTCAGGCATGCAGCTTAAGGCATGTCATGTCAGACTTACCAGTAATAAAGTGAATCCACTGCTTTTCAGCTGCACAACAGAGCAAACTGTGGCACTATTACATCATCTGCAGTGAAACCCAGTACATCCCTTGTCCATATACTAAAGTAAATACAGCACTGTTACTTTATACACACATATGATGAACAACAGTACACACTACACAGACAATGTTGTAACTGATTCTGAAGTGCTGCAAAATCAGCCTTGTAACTTAAAGCACCCATGTAAAATGCATCCAGTGCTGTTTGAGCCATGCAAACCTAAAGTTGTTGCTCAAGGGTGTGGTATTGTGTGTCTTGTGGCAGTTTTGAACTCTAGTGTACTACAAAATCAACCATACAACTTGGAATATTTTCTGGAAGTATAAAACTGAATCAAATAGTCTTTACACAACATCCATCACAGTATTGAACTGAATCTTGTGTATGAAAAATTCATGACAATGCAAAACTAACTCTGCTAGTCTTCATCTGAGCAAAGTGTGGTATCCCATAGCAGTACTAAATGTAATCAAGTGTACTATAATGTCAGGACAAAGGATTAGCAGTTAAATTTATCCTTGGGAAATTAATCATACTTTCTCATTTTGTTGACCTTACATCTTTATCATTCATGCTTCAGTAGAGCCCAAACCTGAAACAGAGAAATGCTTATTTGTCTGTGATACAAAAAAAACCTAATGCATCAACATTGATGGTAATCAAATATAGCATGGGTCCCATTCTATGTTTTGCAAAGTGTAAAGGCTTGGTTTATTTCTTGCATAAACTGTTGGTATATGTATTGCGTTGGCACTGCTTAGCCTTAAAGGGGTACTGCATTAGATAGATATTGTGAGGTTGTGTCGGACTCGCAGTCAGCCTGATTTATCATAAAAGACCCCTCAGTAATGGCAGTTGAATTCCAAAGTTGTGATCACAATGACATTTTAATTTTCTCTGCTACATTATATTCCCCTTGAGCTTTTTTCTTTTAACAAAAAGTATAGTTGTCATGATACAGTGATCACATGAAATAGGATTTCCACTGATGTGAAATGATGTCTATATGGGAAGTCAGTGAACCATTCCAGTGTAGAATGACTCCCACTGTTGGGTGGGCCTAGTACTGTTTTTTGTTTAAGCATTTTTATTAAATACTATTTTAGACGTTGACATAAGAACACATACATTAATAGAAGAGAAAATAAATCATACTAATATTTTTATGCTGTATACATGTATGTTTGTTTCTAACAGTTGTCATTCACTCCAACATTACATAAATTGCTCAGTTCCGGCATCCCCTTAAACCTTACTCCACCTGTTCCTGAACATTATTCTACATGCATTGTTCCCACAAATTCCATTTATTTCTATGTAATTTGCTCCTTACCTTCTGTAAAGCTTCCACCTCCAATTTTTTTTATCTCCTTTGCAATATTCAGTACTTCAGTTATACTTGGTTTAGATTGTGATTTCCATTTTCTAGTAATTACTTTTTTAGCAGCCATTGGCATTATAGTTAGCAAAGCCTTACTGTGTCTAGGCAATTCAGATCATATGCCAAAATAATTTATTTTTTTTCATCATTTCTTGACCCCAGTAGGCTTGAAGCCTCTTTTCAGTAGAGACCCAAGGTGGTATTTATACTACTTATGGAAATTTGGCCAGGGTATTGGAGAACCTCCTCTGCCATTTTCAGTAGGTACAATTGGATTTTTTTACATCTACCTAAGCTGCCGTCAGCTCAAGCAGATGAGACTTTGGTTAACCTTCTCATCCAAAGGATGATACACTCAGGAGTTTGCAGTGCCAGTATGTTACACTGCAGTGTCAGAAATCTGTCTACCTAGTGTGGTGACAGAGCCCACAGCCTTCTGCACCAAAGGCAAATGTGCCACATGTTGCAACATTTCCTAAGTTGCAAATGTTTGCTCCACTAAAATTTATGGCAAAAAGCCGCGGTGGTGCAGCAGTTAGCGTTGTCGCCTCACAGCAAGAGGTTCTCCCATTCGATTCTCGGCTGGAGCGCCTTCTGTGTGGAGTCTGCATATCCTCCCCGCAGTCAAGTGACGTTAAAGACATGCAGGTAGGTGCGAGCGTGAATGGGCGTGCCTTCGTTGAAGGTTGGGCATTGGGCTGGCAACTTGGCACCGTAAAAATCCACTGCCAATCATGAGTGGACAAGAGTTCTGATGTGGCCGAAACTGGGAAAAGCCAAAAGTCTTTTTACTCTGTAGGGAATTTTTAAAATCTGCCAACATATTACATTCCCAAAAAGCATTTTCCCAGTTATTTCTTTCACTCTCTCCTTCCCTCCCTCTTTTTCATCATGTCTCGCATTTGATATCTGCCTTAGGAAAAAAATCAATGAAGTCTGATGAAACTATTAAAATACCTATGCAAGTACTTCACAGTAAAAATCCTAAACCTTCTGGACTTTGTTGTATACTTAAGAGCCATGCATATATTGTCCCATTGTTCCTTGTAAGTTGCCTTTCTGTTCTCTCTCCCCAATCTTTACTAACCTCCACTGAGTCTTATAGTTATCATGTAATATTTTATATGCCCTACTAATTAGCAGCAGCTTCTTCTCTTGTCCCAAATAAAAACTGTTGTAGAGCTGGAGTTTCATCTAGCATTTTCCCGTTGCCTGTACTCTGTAATCAATCCCTGCTAGGGAAGGCAGCTTCTAATCTGCATTCCAAATATCGGTTTGGCCTCATACCACTCTGTTACATTTTCTTATCTAGGTATTTGTTCTCAAGTACCATGGTTTCTTGTTAATTTTATCCAGTAAATTCCATTCCCCTCTTGCCTATTTTGTGTACCCTTATTTGCAGTCATCCCTATCTTCAAAATATCCTTTCTCCATTCCTGTTTTGGCCTGGTTCTTAGAATAGTTTCTTTTAAACATGATATTCTGTATAATGGTTGGTATTTTTCTTAAAGACCTGCATCCAAAATTTGCTTTCTCCTTATTTCTTGAACTTCATTGCTTTTCATCATCATCATCCCTTCCCAGCTTGATTTATAACCTTTTGCTTGTGTTGTATATGTGAACCTTAACTGCATAGTCCTAAAGTACCTCTTCAAATCAGATAATCATAAAGCACCTTGTTGTAAAGGGAGAATTAGTGTATCTCATTTAACTCTTGCCCTCTTCCCCTCCAAAATAAATTACATCACCCCATTATTGATTGCTGTCCACAACTTCTTTGGTTGATAAAAATATGCATGCCCTGTGTATAAAACCAAAGAGACTGAAACATTTATTTACAGTCCATATCCATTATCAAGAGCTCCCAGTTTCTCAAAACTTTTATATTATCCTTTGTTTAGTCTCTTCCCATATATCCTTGCATGCCATAACAGAATTCTTTTTAATCCATACAACTAAATACTTAATCTTACGTCCCCAGAAATATGGGTTTTGTTGAACCAGTCCTACTGCTGTAGCTTTTGTTTTAGCTTAATTAATTTTATGTCCCAAAAAGATTTGAAACTGTCTCAAAATGTTCCACAACATTGAAATATCATTTTCTGACTATATCAAATACAAAATATCGTTTGCAAATAAAGCTACATTTTCTTTATTACCATGCCATTTATACCTTTGTATTTTGAGTACCTTATATTCTCTGACAGTGACTCTAAATATAAAGCAAATAACAAAGGGGAAGGGAATAGCTTGCCTGGTTCCTCTGTTCATACAGAACATGTCAGAGAGCAGCTCTTCCACCACAATTCTCATCTTCAACCATTCTTATATATCCTCCTAACTATAGTATTTTATCAGGAAATACAAATGCTAACATTACCCAGCACATAAAATTCCATCTGGCTTTCTGTGCATCAGGACCCGCTAGCACTAGTGACATTTTCTTACATTCTGCTTTCCTCTGGATCATTATTTTTCTGTTATTAATGTTGTCAGATGTTGACCTCTTCTCCACAAAACCACACTGATCCATATCTATCAATTTTAGCAGCACCTTTGCCATTCAGTTTGTTAGTATAGATATAAAGACTTTATAATCCTGGTTTAAAATTGAAATTGGTGTCTATGCAGCTGGACCTGAAGGGTCTTTACCCTCTTTGGTAATTCAGCCGCCACGGTTTTCTTCCAGTATGCTAGTATCACCCCCCACACACACACACATTTAAAATGCTGTTAAATAAAACCTTCCAGATCTTTATCACTTTTTTCCTAATGTCCAAACTTCCACGGGTATACTATTACTTTTTGTGCTCTGGAGTTGTCAAAAAACAATTGCTTAACAGCAATCTTTCTAAACTCATGCATATTATCCAAATACCCATTTACTATTCGTTTCGTATTCTGCACTTGCTGCTTGTTTGTTCTCCGAGATTCCCATTATTTTACATTACTTCAATGTGTGGCAACCCCTCTAAATAATTTCTATTAAGTTTTTTCAGTCTTATTTCTACCTTGTTTTTAAACTCTATTTTAGTTTTGTCCCATTTGCTAGCTATCCCTTCTGAAGATATTTCTGTTTGCTGTAATAACTCTTGAAACATTTCCACTAGCCATTCTGTAGATTCCTAACTTTTTAACAAGTAAGCATTAGTGTCTTATTTTTTGACTTCATTACCCTGCATCCTTTTCTTAGTTTGTATTTGTGCATGATCTGAAATATGCATTGGATGCATGACAAAACTTTCAATTTAAGTACATATACTCCTGTGAAATATAATTTCTGTTCAGTCTATACTAGTTGTTGTACCTTGGGGAGTAGTTTGTAAATTCTGTATGTATTACTACTGAATTTGCATACCAAATATTCTTATAAACTTCTTAAAAATCTACCGTCTTTTGTTATCTTTTCCTTCCTATGCCCCCTGTTATGTTGTTGTTCTTGCAAATTGGGTTCCAGTCGCGATAATATTCCCTGTTGAAAAGCTTATTTCTTCCAAATTTCTCTTAAAATTTGTAATAGCAATTTGAGATGGAATATAAATGCATGCCACCATAATCCTCCTCCCTGCCAAATACTTACTACCACAAATTTACCATTCTCTTTGTTTTTTCCCTCTTCTGTCATTATTATAGTCCCCCTAGCAATCAGTATTCTGTCCCCTTCCCTTTGTAACTGATATTCTGCTGAATGTCCACCCTGAAATCCTTTCTTTGCAAATTCACATGCTCTATCCAAATGTATCTCCTGAAACATTACTGTTTGCACCCTTTTCTTAATGTAAATCAATACTCTCTGCTTTTTGTCTGTACCTGTAAGGTCAGGTACATTCTACAATAATATGGACAGAGTAGCAATTAGGATAGAAAGCTGTTACTCCTAATTATACATGACAGTTCTTTTAAATATGTGCTTCCAAAGTTTAGCTCACATGCACAGACTAATGTTTGACAGGCTGATCCCTTGAGTGGTTGCGTCTTCTCATGGCTATTTGAACCTGTGTCACATTTTTCAAGACTTTTGCTTCAGTTCTTATAGGTTTGTGGCCAAGCTGAGTAAGTGAATTATCACAGAGAGGAGAAGTGAAAGATTGAATGGATCATTGTTCTACTGCAGATTAAATCTCCTAATAGTAATGCATTATGCACAGGCAATCTGTTTGATATGACCATGTTTGTAATTTTAAAGGATGTTGGTGATAGTGGTGGCAGTGGCCTGAATAAAAGGTGAATGCTGATTCTGAGCTTGTTGTCTTGTGTAAAACCAACCAGTTTATAAAACGATCACTAACATTCACAGAGCAGGCTTACATCTTGTACATCATGTTTTGTTGACATCAATGGTGCACTGCCTTCCACTGTTGTTCCCAGCCTATGTATTTGTACAGTACCTGAGGACTGACACCTTCTGGTTTCAACCAGGGATTCATTAGTACCCAAGATAGTGGGCTTTTTGACTTCTATCCAGGCTTTTTATAAGCGGGGCGTTTGTTAATACTAACGGGAGCTTTTTGTATGAGGTTGCGCAGATCATCAAAGGTATTTGTGTTTATGTTCTTTAACGTAGTCAGTGTTGAAAAGATGACACCTGAGTAGTACATCATGCAAATTGTAGTAACCAATAATAATACTATAGAGCACATGTTTTGAGCTGTAAATGTTGGCACAGTCATGTGTTAATGACTTTGTGAATTAGTTCCAGATGAGATTGCATGTTGGTGAGATGTAATGTTTGCATTATACAACTAGCTGTGTCATATAATGCTAAGAAGCAATATTTTTATTTTAATGTCTGAGAATACACAAGGTACTCTTCCTATGGCCATTTCTCATAGGAAATAGTCACAGAAGCACCCTTATGTAAGTAGTGCATTCCTAGTGGTAGGCAAGTATGTGTAGGACAGAGCCATGGTCTGCCCCTTCTCATAGAGGCAGTGTGTAGCAACTTAGAAGAAGCGAATGTAAACCCTCAGAGGGTTAAGATTTCACTACATGTAAGAGGTGGAATTCATAGTGTTCCTTTCTTCAGACTTGCTGAGCCCCAGTACATTTGTAATGGAAGAGGAAGAATACTGTCAAATGCTTTAGTCATATCCGTCTGAGAACTACATGTGTACCAAGGGGGAAATCCTTTTTCAGTTATTCTAACCTGTCCTACGTCTGGTCTCACTGCTAAAGTATCACTTTTTCAGCTTTTTTCTCTGAAAATGTCTGATTCTTGTACTGCTTTACCAATTTTAAGTAATTCTTTTACAGCATTGCATTTTTTTCCTGAACATATCAGAAATGTGTCATGGTCTGTAATAGCACTACCTACACAAACTGCCTTTACATTTCATAGCATATTGCATTCAGTGCCTGTCATGCATTTATAATGCTTTATATTAGTTATGCAAGAGCAGTCTGTTATTTCCTACTGATATTTTTAACATCTTACTGCCCCACATACTGCTCATTTAAATGATTTTATTGTGAGTTTATAATGCACCTGAAAAAATCTGGAACGTTTTACTTAAGTTATCCTAAAACAAATAGGGCAACAACACAGCTCCAGCACTGTGAATATCCCTGGTGTACTATTCCCCTTATTAATGCTGGTAATCTTAAAAGCATGTCTTGTGCAGAGGTGGAATTATCTCAGGGGCAAAAATAACTGTATTTTTATTGTTCATTGAAAATAATTACAGATTATTTTATTCACCAACTAAGCACCTTCAGAGACAGGTTGCCCTGCTGACATGTTTGATGTGGTGATTACAGAGGTGAGATGCATTTAAATGTGTAGTAGCTTTCTGTTAGTTCTCCCCGTAGTTACCAGCTTGGAAATGTTTTAAATAGAAATGTGGTCTACTGGTGTCATAATAAATTTTCAGGCAATTATGTCAGTAAATCTTTTGGAAACCCATTATCAGGAAGCACCCTGAGTTGTGCAGAGAGGTTTGCAGTGTTATGTTTCAAAAGACAGTTTCTGATCTAGCAGGCTGTTGAGGTGGTTGCCAGTGTGCGTTTTCAGAAGAGTTGCTCTAGGTGTGAAAGAACTGTAATTGATGTGACAGAATGTCTTTCATAGTGTAAAATAGAAAAATATTACAGTCCTGTTTGAGATCTTTATCTGAAGTGGCCTGAGGTTGTTGAAAGTTCAGTTTTACCTAATTTGGTTGTCCTAGAGAAAATACAAAAACTCTTTGAGGGGTATTCAGATACATATAGTGCATAGCATTATGCAAAATAGTATGCTGAGTGGTGTCTCGCAGGAAGGAAGGAATTCAGGGAGGCAGAAGGCATGACCAAATTGCAGAGTGCATAAGTGCTAATAGAGACTCACCACATATGCAAATGATGAAGTCAGGCATGACAAAGTGACTCATACATGTATACATCCAGTGCCAAGAGTCACAGCACTCATTTGTTCTGAATGCCAGGATTTTATGATGTAAACAAGCTTCATTTATGCTGTTATGCTAGGGATAACAGCAACCTTAGCTGAACAGGAGGCATTAATGGCTGCTGTCAGACCAGCTTTTGCGATGTTGCAGACCATCATCCTCTGCATCGCAGAGCAGTGGCTAATATACCATCATTCCCTTGACCAGGACACTGTCAGCTACAATGGTTTGGACAGCAGCACCATGCAAGATTTGGCTGGCTTGTGCTGTGCTCACATGTGCTCAAGTGGCAAGCGTGGCTTGCATATCTTGATATACAAAAAGTTTTATGTAACTTTAGCCGTCCTTGATGTAGGGACCTTTCATTGTCTGGCAGGGAATATGTTAGGAGTTTCAGAGTTGTCAGTTTTGCTGTGGGGCATATACCATGGACAGAAGAGGAGAGAACCACCACCATATAGACATTTTAAAACATAAAAAATTCTCTTGAGGCCCTGGAGGCAATTGATTGCACCCACATTGCCATCAAGGCTGCACAAGCTCCATGTGGCATCCAGTATATCAGTTGGATATGCCAGACTGTCTGCAATCCACAGGGTCTGTGCAGTGCATCTGTGCGTCAACCAGGCAATACTCATGGTTCTGACATCTGGCAGGTGTGTGATTTCTGTCAGTGTTTCATCATGTGTGATGACTTGTCACAGGGTCATCTAGTTGGTAGGTGCCCACATTGTCAGCTATATGTTTAAGTAGGCAGCAGACCACTTATGATGTTCACTGATACATGTAGCAGGATGTTGGATGCTTTGGAATAGTGGATGATGACCCCTATCCAAAACCCAAAGACCATGGCTGAGATGGTGTTAACATTCTGCTTTGCAGATGCGCAGGGTTGTTGAATGTGTGTTCAGACGCCTGATAGCATACTTCCATTGCTTGGATACATCTGGTGGCTGATGGTAATGCACACCAGAGACCTACAGTCAGTTATTCATGGTGTGCACTATGTTGCACAATATGGTAGTACAGAAACAAGTACATCTTGGGAACATTGCAGTACTGCCTGACAAGACCCATTCCAGCAGCAGTGGAGGAGTCTAGCATGGAGTTGTTAGAGGAAACATCTATAGTGCCACACCATGCAAGGCAGAATTGGGTGGCAATACCTTGTAGTAGTGGCAAAATTGATCATATCTGGTCCGCAACTAAGGGCTATGCCAAGAACAATGCCAAATAAAACCAAACCATGTATTACCACACCCAGGCTATACATTGCACAGTGCATCCGACATTAATTTACCCACAGAGGCAAGATGGGTGGGTAGGGAGCAGTCATCATTTGCTCTGTTGGGGTGGGGTATGGGGTATAGCAGAGTAATAAGTGGCAGCAATGCTGTCATAGGTCTAAGGGTCATGAGAGATAGATGCAGTTGCTATTCTTGAGGGTAGAAGATTGGGGGAATCAGAGAATTGCATACTTCAGTGTCAGGATGGAGCTTCCATGTCATAACTGTTGGATAGATGTACCTCATGATCTGCAGTCTCAGGGTTGGATACGTTCTGCATGAGGGATGGAGAAACACTTCAGGAGCAGGTGTGGGAACTCTGATATGGCCGTAACTGTTGGCTGCCATCAGATGGATGGTGCTTGTGACTCTGAGGATGGACATGGCTAGATGTGACACTCTGACAGCCAACAGAGGATAGGGGAGGTGTGAAACTGCAGGAACCAGATATGCTGGTGTTTTGAGGCATCCCAGGTGGAGCCATACGAGTGTCTTTGGCTATGATCCTGAGGTTGACCATGCCTAGGATGTGGTTGCTGCCATGACCAAGGTTAACAGTGATGAAGTGCCCTGGACAGTGCATGCCATCTGACTAAGCCTGACCTGTGACCATCCACCATGCATCTGAATGCTTGCATGTCCATGGCTGGAATGGCCTTCACAGGCCACTGCTCAGAGTCTGTTCATATGAGTCATGGTCAGGGCTTCCTGATTTTATGCCCAGAGCTGTGCAGAGCTTCCTGATATTTATTGTCATATGTTACTACTAGATTATTTTCATGTCTTCTAAATATCAGCTAGTTGGAACTTCTATTCACTTGTCACTTACCTGCATTTAGGCAAAACTCACATTCCTGACCTGCTGTTCATCAAGTTTTATCCTTTAGGTCAAGTTTAGGTAATGCTTGTTTGCACTTTATTGGTATCTTATAAGCAGGTGTTATATAATGCAGCTGTGTAAAACAAAATCTCCTTATTTTCTGTATATCCAGGCCAAGTGAAATGTGAAAAAAACATTAAAACTACAAATATGAAAGAGAACATGCTATGCTATTTAATGGCAGACTTCTGGCCAGAAAAAAAATGGTGATGTACCAATATGGGGTGATTTCCTTAGTTACTCAATAGGACAGTTGGCTGTGTGGCATAAAAGGAAGGAATCCAGCCCATAACCCAGATGCCTGTGGTTCATTTAGGGTCCCTAGCATTGGAGGAGTTGATGTGGGGAGGGAAAGGAATGAAGGGGCTTTGACCTGTCTCCTCTCTGGTGGGGGAGGGAATTGCCCACCAGGGAGGGGTGCAGCCTATTTGTTGTCCGTGTACTGAAGAACACAAGCAAAGCGCATACCAGGTCAGAAGTATCCACAGAGGAGGTGACATTCTAAACCATGCAGGTGGAGCATGGCTTCTTGTTGCCTACTACATGCCCTTTGAGGGTGGGGCCTTAAGATAGTCATGTCACAGAGATGGAGATATTTACCTCATTGGAAAGGGTGCCAGGATGTGAGCATAGAACCAACATGGAGGATTAGGGTATAATTACTCCAGTCTGCAGTATGATGCTCTTTCCTGGTCAACCAGACCCTTGCCCCTAGTAGCTGAATGGGAGTGAATGGAACAGTTGGGTAGGCAGTCAGGGGAGCCAATGATTAATGGGGGTGATAGCAAGAAGACCAAAAAGTTACTTTGTAGACTTTTTTGAAGGCCTTTGCTAAATTATGAACATGTAAAGACCACTTACCTCCTTTATTAGATTGTCTACAGTTGATAACGTGTCTTTCTCTCTTAATAACTAGAGAGGGGGAGAGAGAGACAGAATTGTTGCACATTTTAATTTGAAACTATGAAATGCTTCTGTTCAGAAGGCATCTCCACTGAATATAAAAAGTCTTGCATTTGATTGAGTTGTTTTCTTCATTTTGTTTACCATCTCATTAATAGGTTCCTGGCCACTGGTTAGGTATCTGACACCTGGAAAATTGAGATAGTTGCTCTGATTTACAAGGGAAAAGGCAGATATGAGTTGATTAGGTTATTAATGTCCTTTCAGCCTTTTAATTAATGTTGTGAAGCTTCTGGACAACTGCATTTTCGATTTCTGTCTTAGTAAATTATTGGACATGAACATCATAGAATGTTACCAACATTCTCAAATTAATGTAATTTATAAGATTTGTCCAACATATTTGATTTATTTGAATATCGGATTCTTATTCTGAAACTCTTTCATTTAGACATCAATTTATTCATTATTTACTAGGGACAAAGCTGGCTATTTGATCTTTCAACTGAAACTCGGTAACTCATTGAGTGAGCCTATTTTTTGTTTTATCAAGGTTCCCCAGAGCCGCCTGTTTAGGTTCGGCGTTGGGCTGGCAACTGGGCACTGTAAAAAATCCACTGCCAATCATGAGCGGACTGGAGTTCCACTGTGGTGACCCCTAACCAAGAAAAGCCAAAAGTCTTTTTACTGTCTACAGTGTCAGTATGGTGTACATGTATTTATAGTAGGTTTCTAATACACGTATTCACATTCAGTATTATCAGTAACTGTAATAATATCTAAAAAAAAAAAAAAAAAAAAAGGGTTTTGTCAATTATCAAGATAGTATCCCAGTGGTCTCTTCCCCCATTGCTACCACCGTTTCTTTCTTTCCATTCAGTCAGATGTATACATACTGTAGTAGATTTTGTCCAACCTTCTCCATCACATTTTGTCTATTATTTTTTTTTTATTATAAACAGCATCTAGAAGATTCCTTGCATCCACATGTGCTGTGTTCCAGTTGTAATACTGGATGAGGTTGAAATGGCAGAACCTCTGTTTTGTAAGTGCATTCTGATGTAGACCAGAAAACTGGTGCCTTTCAAGAATCGTAGAAGCCAATTCTTCAACATATTCTCCTCTCATTTGCCTTTAACCATCCATATGGAGTAGTACTTCTTGATCTGTATCTCTCTCCCTCTTTTCCTCTGCCATCACTTATTGAACAGGGTTGTCCTACTGTGTCTACAACATGGAAAGATATAAACAGGATGTGTTCTTTTTGAAAATGGAAGTTGACAGGCAGCTATAGGGGTTTTATGGAAAGAAGGAAGGGTGGTTGTGCACCTTTTTACCCAAATAATGTTGTTGAAGAATGGGAGAGAACTGTTGCAAAGCTATTTATGTTGTCAAAACAACCTACAATTTGACCAGTTCTCAGGAGGTCCAACTATGTAATACATCTGTGAGGGAAAAAATTTGCTGTTCCAAAACACATACACACAACACAAGCACACCAAACAAACAGCAATCTACACACATACACCTAAAATCTTACACCTAACCCTACACTAAACTACACACACACCACTAACTATCCACTTACCTTAACCCAAACCCTAACCCTAAGGTCCATCACTATCGCCCACTCACCTCACCCACGTCCTAACCCTAACTCACCTACCCCACCCTAACCCTCATGTCCACACAATCGCACACTTACCTGACCCGCGTCCTAACCCTAACTCACCTAAACCGCCCTAACCCTCACGTCCACACAATTGCACACATACCTAACCTGCACCCTAACCCTAACTAACCTAAACCACACTCAGTCGCACACTTACCTGAACCTGACCCGTAACTTTCCACCACAGTGCTGAAAATACCGAAGCAACAGAAACGGACAACCAAATTCTTTCCCTAGGAAAAAATTTGGTTTTCTGTTGCTTCGATATTTACAGCTTTCGCTGAATAGGGTTCGATATTAGAACATTCGAAGTTCTAATATAGACCCTGGTAGATGTACATAATTGGTGGATGGTGTAAAATGTTTGTGTGGAGTGTAACATTGGGCATAACTGGTGATGAAGAACATCTGAGAGTCATACCTCCTAAGATGGTCCACTTAGCCCATTGTGGGGAGATGGTGGCCTAGATCAGTAGAATGTTTGGTTTGGATTCAGACCCTCAGACTCTTGGGAAGCTAAGCTTCCTCTACCAGTGTATAAAGCATTACTGTAACTGCTGCTGAAGAGCTGTGTGAAATGTGAAGGTTATGTTTAAAACGGCCATAAAGCTGATATTTATGGTTCTAGAAGATCACGTAGATTTTGATTATGAATAATGAAGATAGATAAGAATCTTCCAAATACAGACCTTGGTGGTGTTTCTAACCCTTGATATGTACCATTCTTCCTGAAGTGAGTGCATGAGTCCAAGAGGAAGAAACAATTATCATTTTTGCTTCAAGAAGTGGAGTTTGTATTTGCTAAGCAAAGACTTTCTAATTGGATTGCTTACTTAGACTCAAATATTTTCCCCAAAAGATGCTTAGTTGTGTATTTGTCATGGTATTTATAAATATGTGCCACCATTCTCTCTGAGTAAAGGATCTAATTGTGAAATTACTTGTAGAAAGCATTTGCCTTCTTTTAGTTGTACGAGATATAGTGCATTTGTATTACACGGTCTTCCTTAGTAAAGTGCTGAGGTAATCCCATTAAGAGAGTATAGGAGTAATAATCTAGGCTTCTATGCCAAACACGTAACTGCTATTTTGAGAGTCTCGTGCATGCATGCATGCTTCAAGCTCTTTCCCTTTCTTTTTGTTTTGCAGTTTTGGAGAAAATATGTATAAGTAGCAAGGGTGTAAGAGGTGTGGCACCCCTCCCCCCACATGGGGTGCACACCAGGAAAAAACACTTATTCTTTCTTAGCTAGCATAAAGCTGCTTGATAAGGGAGAATTTTTGTGTGTGCAGTTTTATGGCTGTGTGGTACCTGGAGCTTTTGATATGTGAAGAGACTGTGATTCATAAGACATTAGTTAGGATTCCCTTGGTATGATCTCTTGGATATACTTTTTTCTGACATGTTACAGGTATTATTAAAGTCATATTAGGCATATACGAAGAGGTCTTCATTCATGAAGATGATTGTGTATTATTAGCCACTTTGAAATCATTCCAAGTTAGGTTTTCGGGTTTAAAAATAAAGCTGTATTCTTGTTGACCTTTGCTCATTCAAAGTCAGTAGTACTGGGATATGCAGTCTCATAACCAGGGGTGGCAGTAAGACTATCCACTTTTCCTTATAACAGATACATTTAGTAAGTCAATAAAAACTTGGAAGGAACACTAGATGTATGCTGTCAGCTGTGGATTACAGAGACGAACTGAAATCCAAATGTGGTAGTGCTTTGAATTTATGTCTGTTTAGTTGACAATTTAAAGTGACTTTGTTTTTTTTTGTTTATTTTTTATTACAGATTGTTTCAAGTGCTTAGTTAATTTTGTGTGGTATGAACTGAAGTAAATTTCATTTAAAAAATGCACAGATTTGCAGGGTATATGCTCTTGTACTGTTCTTCATAAAATACCACGTAATGTGAACATGCAGGAGTTGCAAGGCTATGCAAGAAAATACAAAGGGATCATGTGACTAAGAAAATGTAAGATGATCATTTCAAAGTTTGGAATAAATACAGGTATGCACCGCTTAACAGTCGGGCTAGGTTTTATCCCATAGAACATTGAGTGGCATGGACGTTAAACAAACACCCTATACTTTGTATTATGCATCCCTTAATGTCCATCTGCATAATGGGCCATCGCATTTACGTCCACTTGGTACAGTTGTTGTTGTGTCTTTTGGCTTTTCCCGGTTAGGGGTCACCCCAGCGGAACTCCGGTCTGCTAATGATTGTCAGTAGATTTTTACTGAGTTGCCAGCTCTGACGCAAAACCTTCAACGAAAGTACGCCCATTCACGCATGTCTTCACACAGAAGATGCTTTAGCTGAAAATCAAACGGCACAACGTCTTACTGTGAGGCGACAACGGTACCGCAGCACCACCACCGCAGTACATCCACTTTGTACAGTATGGATGTAAATCCAGTCAGACCTTGTGCGGAAGGACGTTAAGTGGCATACACCTGTACACTGAAATTGCTTAATTACTGAGGGGTGCAATCCAGGGAATGAATAATGATGCAGAACAACTTCATTACTTTCCATTTATAAATGCGATGTCTTTCAGAAAGATTACCTTGTATGCAAAAGTTAGTAATGTTTAGTACAAATATTCCACCAAGCCTAGATTGGGTAGATTCATGTGCTAGACCCATGTAAAAAAAAAAAAAAAAAAAAAAAAAAAAAAAAAAGTAGGCATAGATTACACTTAGTGAAGGATTTCACACACAGACTGAAACCTATAACTTGACAGATATGCAGTTTAATTCATCTTACTTAAATCTGAATAGATAATGCCAAGCATATTTTTTCTTGTCCAGTGTGCAATTTAATGCTATGTTTGTTTATATTTTCAGATGTTTTATACCTGTTGTCTGAAGTCTAATGAGCCAAAGTCTGTGCATCATTACTGCATAAATCAAGTTTTTATGTCTTTAACTGAAACTGTATGATTTTTATTCTCCCACAGTACTGTATATGGACAGATGGGCTTAACGCTCTCCTTGGAAAAGATATGTCAAGTGAACAGACCAGAACAGACCTGGATACGCTCCTTAGTATGGAAATGAAGCTCCGTCTCCTTGACCTAGAGAACATTCAGATTCCCGAGGTCCCACCCCCTATCCCAAAAGAGCCAAGTAACTATGATTTTGTTTACGATGGCAACTGAAGAGCAAAATATAGCGGCTTGAACTGGATATACTGAAAACTGGACATGAAAACTATCCTTATTCTATGTTTTTTCTACTTCCATTCCTTTTGCAGCCCATTATTTTTTGCTTTAAATATAATCTTTGACTGATACCTTAATAAATGTTTACTTTAACTACAGTCTGCCTGGTTAGAGTGAAAAAGCCATGAAAGGTTACAGGCCTCCTACTGTCTCCTCCATAACCCCATTGTAATAAACAGTTTGGGGCGAGTCTTTAGGGAGGCTGTGTTTTAAAAATGCCACGGAGGACCAGCAATACTAGGAAATGCACTTCACAATTCTTCAGATTTTTTGTTTGTAAATATGAATTCAGAGAAAACAATGAAAATGTAAGTTTCCAACTTCGATATGTAAGTTATGAACTGTTGTAAACCTGAAAAAAGTGGCACTTTTCTTTAGTGTTGCATTTGGCAGCTATTTTCTGGAACATGAAATGAAGGGCTGGTTAGCAACTGTTGTAAAATGTCTTATCAGTTACCTGTATTTGTATAGTCCAATGTCACTGTTTTTCTTGTTGTCCATTTTTTTTTGCTAAATTGCATTGCAGTCTTTTAAAGTAGTTTCATCTGTCATCCATTTCCTATAGGAAACTGCACAGTTAACCCTCATTGTATGTGCATATGAGTATTGCCCAACTCTGTATGAGGCACTTTGGATCTTGTGTAATGTCAGCTGCCATGGAACAAAGTCCTGCCTGACTTTGAATGCATTCCACTGTACATGAAGTCTCTTCTTGTCATGGAATTTGGGGGAAAATGAATTTACTATGTTGTGCTTTCTACAGCCAAATCTGCTGAATCTTGCAATAAGTAGTTAATGTGAGTGTAAGACATGCCATGCAATACATCTCTCGAGAGGGCTGTAGTGTGAGTTTACCCTTGGCCATTTAAAGCAACAAGTGTATGTTGGTGATAACTGTACTTTAGATTGCTTTAGACCACCCCTTATTTCCTGTTTTGTGTTTCCTTCTGACGTCTGATTTACTGCATCTTTTATACTGTATATAAAATGCAAATATGTCCTGCCTCATGCAGAGTTTTTCCTTAATATTGTATGTCCATAAACAACTACTCTTAAAGTTTATTGTTATCACTTTTCCTGGACCTTTTGGATGTATAAATGAGATGAATATAGTGAAGATCCTTGTGACAACCTTTTAAAAAGGGGCACACTTAACCATTTGACATCATATTTTATTATCAACCACTCAAGATTTTTACAGATTCTTAGCTCCTGTAAAATTGTTTTAATGCAAAAAAAAAATTCAGTTCTCCCTACCTTAAACCATGCATGTCCTCCAGAGCCCCATGTGACCCTTACAGTTTCACCCTGTCTTTCTCAACCATTTTCATTATTCCACATCATCCCTTTGGAGACCTTCCTTTCGTGGATGAGTTTGCATTTTTTTAAACCCTGTTTCTTGAGAGAGTGGTATTGGAGGGTGAGATCCGTGAAGACTGTTCAATTGTCCTCCACTGCTGGTTGTTTTTTTCTCTTGCATTACTTCCTGCCCATTTCAGCCAGCCAGGACACACTGACACAGCAGAGCCTGTTGTGCTGGGATACAAGTGTATGCACATTTCACTAACCCAGCCTTGCTAATGTGCATATGTAGTTCTTTGTGGGCAAAAAGTCCCATCCTCAAGATTGAGCAGGGCCCCTCCGTTCAATAAGTGGGGTTATGCACTAAGACCTACTCTCTTCCCTTCTACAATGTTGGGTTAGTGAATGTCAGCCATTCACTTACATCCCTCTCTTGCTTACTGCCGTAGCACCTGACACTATTAATCAAACGAGGTTGTCAGGGCCGCAATCAGTGTGCCTTCCCTCTGCACCATGCAGCTAGTATATTTCTTATTGTGAAATTAAAATGTTAACTTGCTAGTTTCATTTCATTGTTTTTTGATATAACCAGTTGAATGCTCTCTGCTTTTATATGAAGACTTTATACATCTCTTATTGTGTACATCTGAGCCATTAGGTTTGCTTCCTAAATGGTCAGCTGCTTGGATTACACTACTTGCTTTGCACTCCCAGAGTGGTGGTTACTTACAGTTTAATACTTAATATTCTTTGTTCACAGGCAAGTACTAAGCTACTACAAGCCTAGCCAGCAACCAGAGGTCAGACTCAAACCTTGTATCTCTGAGATAAAGACCTTAACCATTATACGAACTCCTCCCTTTATTGCATATTGAAGACTGTGATGAGTCATGGGTTTTAGGTGGAATTCCTAGGAGCAGGGACACGCATGCTTCTTAAGATTGTATTAATAAAGTGAGCGGACAGTATTTTGTTAGAGGAATGACTGAAATAAATGCGTGTATTGGTATGTTCTAAGGAATGCTAACAGTCATTGAACAAATGATTCTAAAAACTAAGAGTGGCATTTAGCCATCTCTTTTTAAGGGACTGTCAAACCTATATTAAAAGATAATGAAGTAGATTGTAGGTTGGAGAAAAGATGCTATTTATCCAGCTAATAAGGGGCAGCCTAAAGCACAGCAAGGTTAAGAACATTTTTTCTCCTCATCTAGTGCTATTGTTACATATGTGCAAGCAATAAAAATAACTTTTTTTTCTTCTCAAGCATTATGATATTGTCGTAGGCTTTTTCCTCATTCTCTGTACTTGAATTAATGCTGTAGGGGTCCACCTATTATTCATTTTTGCTTTACCAGTTTGCTGTGTGGATATTGGCTGCACAGTAGATTCAGTGGAGCTGTCTGTTGTTGCATAGGTGTTTTTTTTTGTGTTATATCCTGACCATTTTCCTATCCCTTTGAAAGATCATGACTTTACTGTCAGTACAGAAGGCTATGGGATGTCTGGTTGTAGTGGCACATGCAACTCCCCCAGTCATACTGGGGGGCATCAGTCAGGCAGCAGAAGTCCTTCCTTTTCTTGGAATGAGCCAGGTGTTAGCCACACACTTTATTTATTTATTTATTTATTTTTAACTCTTGTTGACCATCTAGCAACCGGGCTGTAAATTAAACCTGAATTACCATCATAACAGGTGGATACCTTTGTTAAAAGGGGCATTTCTTAACAGTTGTTTTATCTCCTTTTATTCCCTCCTAATGCTAATAGAGAAAGCACACCACTTGGTGTCGGTAATAATGATTCATTCAACGACATACTGCAGCAGCTGATAAGGCAAGGCACTATGACTTTAAGGATTCTAAAACAAATTTGGAGTGGTGATGAGCAAACATGGTGAAGAATAAAGTAAGTTTAACTAATGAACTGCCAAGCAACCAGTATTATATCATGTTGTGATGTTATAGTATTGGCAAAGGAATAGTTTTTGTATAATGAAGAAAATGCTTATAACTTTTTGGCTACTATGTATTTAAAAGAAAAAGAGTAACATATAATGTATGTATCTTCCATTTTTTGGTTGTTTTGGTTAAAATCATTTGCCTGGAGAACACTTTTCAATCTGTTGTTTACAATTAAATTTTGATTATATTTTGTGTGGCAGTTTTCCTTTGAATGTTTAAGCAACTTCTTAATTACCTGCACTCAGAAACTGTACTTTCTTGTTGTTAAGTCACCCAGAGGGTGAGTTAAAATGAAAAATCATAACGCACTGGGGAAATAACTGAATATAACTACTTGTAATATACTTTTAGTATCGTTTCTGATATCTATAATGATTTCCCTAGGGGGGTGTGAGAGAGAGAGAGACTTGGTAATTGTTCTGTTGCAATGCCATCACAGCTTTTCTTTATTGTAGAAGTGATTATGACAACAGTTTATTTTGTCTTCTTGATGCAAACAGAAGAAGAGCTGTATATTTATTACTTTATTCTTTGATTGGGAAAGGACTTTTTTTATTGGGTATTCAAAAAATGTGTATGATCTTACTTCAAGACAGCTCTTCAAAGAAAGAATGAATTAACTCATTAACAGTACCATATTTTAGGGAAAACAGTGAGCTGGCTTGCAGTGGGTGACCAGCACCAGCTGAAGTCACTGCATCACCTGCCTGTCTGCACAATTACTAGTCCCACGTAATGCTGCCTTATTTCTTCCCACCATGTTGACAGAGCTCAACTTCAGGTTTTCTTGTCCTACTCTACCATTAAAGGAAAAGTCTTTTTGTTTTCACGTTTTCATTCATCTGTTTAATCTCTGTAACACATCAGTTATAACTCATGTTCCCCAGCACACTCCTACATGGTGTTTGCATGGGCTGGTAACTTCCTATGCCAAGACACAAATAGATACTTCTTTTTTTGGTTACACCCACAGCACTGAACTCATTTATTGTGGCCAAAGATAAGTGAACCTGTGAAGATGGAATAAACCATCTGTAGAGTTGCTTGAAGAGAAGGAAGTCCAGAACACAAAAATCAGTCTCCCTTCCTGTCTGTCTTGAAAACTTCCAGAACCATAAAAATGTAAGTACAACAGGCACAGTAGCTGTGTTCAAAAATTAAAAACACCATCATCAACAGAGATGGGTGTGTTGTCTATTGTCATTTCCATGAAGGTGTCATCAGTTTTTCCATTCACATGTTCAGAGTTCATTTTGAACAATTGCATTTTCAGCCAGTTCGCCTCACCCTACCTAAACTGCCCCTGTTTTTATTGGTCACAGACCCAACAGTATGTCCAGCTGTAGTGTCAGCAATGTAAGTAAACTCGAGCCTCTCTGTATCAGCTCCACAGGCATTAGTGGCATCAGTTTTCTATCATTGGATTTGGTACACAAGCTAGATGTTGCCTTTGATCTGGATCAGTCTTTGGTGTTTGTTCTTTTGGAGAAACTTTTGACAGAAGGGGACCTGTATTACTTTTCCTAAGAACCATAGACTAATATTGGTGGAACTTATTATTCATTGCCTGACTTTCCTAAAAGAATGCAAAAATTGGAGCATCCTTCATTTCATTAATACTAATGTACACTGTGGTTCCAGAAGCACACCAAGCTTCATTTCAAACCTCAGAAAGAAAAGGGGAAAAAAGATAAGGTAGCATTATTCCACTTTTTCATAAGCTGTTTCTTCGTCCTGCTGTAAAAAATAATCACTGATTAATGGCAAAAGAGAATTGAGTATTGCAAAACAGTATCTCTGGGAAATGATAGGGCACTGTATTTAACACCATCTTACTGCCTCCTTTGCAGGAGTCATTTAATGATGTGGTTGATGCCTCTTTATAGCATTCAAACACTTTACACTAATATCATTTCATTCTTGTCTAAGGATTGGAGGTAAGGCATGGTTTCTTAGTCTTGTTGCATCATGCAGGGAATCTGAAGTCTGACTGTGCAAGAAATAACCTGGATTTCTTCTATGCTTTTCCAGGCAGTTCGTAATTATGAGGCATTTACTGATTTTCCTGAAGGAAGTCAGTGCTTGTCTACACCTTGGAGCTTGGAGAAGATTAAAAGCTGTTCATAAGATCCAGAAACTTGTCTTGCTGAGGTACAACAGATCCTAGGAGGACAGTAACCAAAATAACATACCTCTCAACTGTACAGATTTTTGCAGAATATTCGGATTTTTGCCTCATATTTTTGGTCCATTTTTCATAAAATTGTGAAAAATCATTGACGAATGAAGTTAGAAAATAATGACAGAGGTTTGAGTTTCATATTTCATACCCTTCTGAAAACTCATACTAATGCAAAACCTGTTATTCTATTAACTTTCTAAGTTTGTAAGAGCAATATTTAAAAAGTGTCCCAATTTTTGCCTGTTTGTCCCCCCATTGTTTATGGCTTTGCCCAGATTTCTTGCTGTAAGAGTTTGAGAGGTATGGGTATTACCCATACTGCTTATGATGCCTGTGCTGCAAGCAGGACAACAATTTCTGACTTCACAGCTTCACAGAGGATTCCATGTGTAATGTAATGGATGCACCATTCTCAGGCTTGATCTTATTTAGAGATAAAGGTCTGGACATCCATTGACAGCATGAGAGGGGCTAAGTTTTGTTATTTGAAGCAAACCAACAGAAACTCCAGGGACACAGTGTCAGTTTGTAGATCCCAACAGTTTAGAGCCCATCATGGAAGAGAGAGTAGAAGATTTCAACAAACTGGCCCATTCATGCTGAGGATATTTTTAGCTTAGTGCCCTACAAAATGACTTGCCATCCACATGAGTGAGACAGGTGCTCTTGTTTCTTCCTTTCCATGCCTTCTTTTTGGACATACAATTTTAGAAGTTTGGCCCATTTCACAAAACCTACATGCCAAGAATGATTTCCTTGTGGACAGATGAGTACTGGCATTGTTAACCTCAGGACAGCTGGCATAATTAACTCTGCTATTGAATTTGATCTTTTCCCCCTGACCTTTACATTTTATTTGCTATAGATTCTTTGTAGCTCTCAGTAAGATCTCTAGAAGCCTCAGTGATTTTTGCTTGTATCTTAAGTATATAATATTTTGAATGCTGTTATCTTACTGCTGATGATTCTTTTCATGAAGTGCTGATCTGTTTTTCAGACATGTAAGATGTTTATTTCCCTATCAAAATAAGTAGGTGCCTGGGTTGGGTAGGGTGCTGCAAAGCACTCTGAAAGAAGACAGCCCAAAATCAGTGCTGCCTGCTCAGAAGCTTTGAGAGAAGAGTATTTCAAAAAAAAGTATCTGTAGACTCCCAAACCTACTGACTTCATAGGTGTTTAATATGCACAGTGGAGGATTAATTGGAACAGGCCTGCTAGAGTTAACTTATCTTTGAATCTGCTGGCTGTTAGAGATAATCCGTGGGATATGAAAGTCAATACAGTTCCCACACTGTAATGCAGTTGCATGTTTGAGAAGCTTGTTTAGAGTTCAGGAAAGCAGACTTTGCAGGAACAACTTGTGCTTGATAGAACTGGAGGAGACAGATACTGTGTACTTCATGGATGATTACCTGACCCTTACCCATGATACAGCTCCCTATTTCAGTCTTCAAGCTGATAGCCCTCGCAGAGGAGGAGGATTTCCAAAAATTCATTCAAACTCATAGAGCACTCCACTGGATTTTTCAGAGCACCAGCCATTTGAAAGACTTGTGGTTAACAGTAAATAGAAGACATATGGTAGAAGGCTTCTCTGAATATGTACACTCAAAGGTAAGCACATAACCCACTGAAGTTAGTGATTGCAAAGGGGTATTGTAGCGAATTTGATGACTATTTCATGACCACAAAGGTTGCATTCTTAGAGACAATACTTACAGTGTTAGCAAAATAAACATAACAATCTGTGTAACAATGTAAAAACATTTATTTTATTTATTTTTATTTTTACATTTGTTGACCGGGATAGTCCGACTGGATGCATGTCCATTTTCAGCAGAGGCCCGGGGAGAAAAGCTCCAAGGGTAAGCAGATACAGCATTACATAATACCAGCATTACATATTACAAACAGACTCTTTACAGAGATTACATAAGTAAGCAAGTTAAACAAGTTCCACAGGTTACAGTTAATCCTGAGCACAAGTCAGGATTAAATTAAATTACACAGTAAACTGGTTAACAGATGTTTACACATTCTAGAGAGAGAGTTAGCCAGGCTTGATACATTGACATGGCCAGTTAAGTGACAAATGTTGTTTGAGTCTAGTTTTAAATTGACCTAAGGTGGAAAGTAAGGTAATATCAGCTGGAAGAGAGTTCCAGGATCTACTTACAGAGTTTGCAAAGAGAGAGAATCACCATCTGTGTTATTAATTTTGCTAGTCTGAATTAGTAGTTTGTTAGAGGATCGAAGCGGTCTAGGATTGTTATAGGGGGTGATAATATTTTTAAGTGCAGGAGTATTGTCCGGATTATAGAGGATTTTATAGGCCATAATCAGTTGGTTATACTGGATTAGGCTGGGTAGTTCAAGCCAACCAAGCTGATTTAGATTGATGCAATGATGTGTCCTAAAAGGCAGCCCAGTGGCAAACCTGGCAATGTGGTTGTAGCAAATTGAGAGTTTGTTAAGGACAGTCTTGTTCAAATTCGAGAGTAGAGGGGATGCATACAGAAGGGTTGAAAGAAGGTGAGAGCGAGCTATGGCAATTTTAGCTGGAGGGGTTAGGAAGGCTTTTATTCTGTAAAGTGACCCTAGTTTTTTATTGATGGTTTTGATAGTTTGGTTAACATGTAGGTCAAATTTTAGATTATTGTCTATGATGACACCTAATAGTTTTGTAGGAATAAATAATAAGCTAAAATTTTAATTTGATCAATCTCCTGTTTTTAATACATTTTTTTTACATTTAATATTTACAGAGTCATTTAGTCCTGGAAATGTATCTGCTGAAAAGAGTAATTGCTAGTTGGTTTCTTGCATCTCCAGCCTACTCTTTTATTTATTTAACATTTGTAAACCGGGAAAGTCCGACCTGAGAACGAGCCAATTTTCAGCGGAGGCCCAGGGAGAAACACTCCAGGTGCATGTCTTTGTAATGAGGAAGGAAACCAGAGTACCCGGAGAAACCCACACGAATGCAGGGAGGACATGCAGACTCCACACAGAAGGCACCCCAGCCGAGAATTAAACTGGAGAACCACTTGCTGTGAGGTGACAACGCTAACCACTGCACCACTGTGCCATGTGTCTTGAAATCATCTCCCTTCATATCCAGAAATTCTCGATCAAGAACAAAAACATAAAACTTTTTTTACAATGTGTACAGTTAATAGTATGTTTGAATAATATGTTTTCTTTTTATGTCATAAACATGTTCTTTAATCCCACTCAGAGTTCTAGTTGTTCTCCCCATATAAAAATCAGGACATGAGCAAATGTCAAGATAAACAACTCCTTTCTTTTAATTTAACAACTATTAACAATGGGTAAGGGGGCAGCTAATGGCATCTGCTTTCACAAATTTAGTTATTGGATGGTGGGAGTGCATGATAATGAACACAGTTCTATTATATGACCATGTTATATTTTATTACAGATTTATTGGTGACATTTTTTTTGGATAGTTCAAGTGATAAATATACAAGATTCATTGAACAGTTAAACAGTACTTTGGAATTTCTCAAATTTACCCTGGGAGATGTTGGGCAAACAGTAAATTTTTTAGATGTTACTATTTCTTTAAATATTAATGAGAAATATTTTTAAAGGTGTTGTCTATAGGAAGAAAACATTAATAGTTATTTACACTGTTGTAGTAGTTACCCTTATATCTGTCAGTTGTCCAGATTTTTGCCTCATATTTTTGGTATGTTCTTTATAAGATTTTGGTTTTCTGGCAAATTACTGGCAAATCATTGGGGATTAAAGACCTAAAATAATGATGGACATCTGAGTTTCAGACATCATACCCTTCAGAATATCCATGTTAATGTAAAACCTGTCATTCCATTAACTTTCTAAGTTTGTAAGAGCAGTATTTTAAAATTGCCCCTAATGTTCATCGTGTTACCCTGCTGCAGTCATCACACTTGCGTTATCCTGTCGTCAGGCGGTCCCACAATCGGCCAGAATTCCAAAGTCTTGGTCCGGCGTCGGTTACTGTCGACTCTTCCCTGACGTCAGTGTGCCAGGGGTATATATAATGCAACTGACGCCATTTTCTTCAGTCTTTCTTGCCGCGCGATGCCTGAAGCAGAAGCAGTTCGCAAGTGCTGGTCGGCCGACTCCTGAGATTTTCGAATTTCAGACCGAAGTCTTCTATAAAGCTAAATACCCCATTGGGTAAACTTTTCTTGCCTCAGACCGATGTCAGAAAAAGTTAACAATTGTATTTCTTGTGGAAATCAAATACCTCATAAGGATTTTCATTCTTTTTGCATACCTTGCCTAGGCCCAGACCACGACGTCACTTCTTGTCGGTTTTGTGCTAGGTTTAATAAGCGTACTATTAAAAGACGCTTTGATTTCGCACGACAGTACTTTGGTAGGAAATTTAACTACACCATGTTGTTGGAGCAACCGACTACAGGCGTGCACAAAAAACACAGGGATAAGGACAGACAGTCCAGGCCTAAGCCAGATTCCGAGGCCTCTGCTGATCCGGTCTCCGGTTCTCCGGACCTCAGTGAGGCTCCGACGCAGCCCCTGACTACCACAGATCTTGAACCCGAGACCGCTACGGAAATTTTGACAGAATGTACCAGGCTGACGCAGACTTTTACTTCAGGTCCTTCCGACGACTTTGCTTCTAAAGACGTTGGTGCTACAGAAACGCCATCAGTTTCGGAAGGCATTTTCAGACCGATGACTCTTACCATTAAAACGTTTTCTAAGTCGAAGACTCCTTCTAAATCTAAAAGGACTGCACTTCAGTCTCCTGTTCAAGGCCCTATGCCTAAGAAACAGATGCTTAAAATGGCTGAAGATTTGATTTCTTTAATCAGGGGTTCACAGCCCCCTCCTGACAAAAGGCCTAGACAAGAGGAAGATTATGCTTCCTCTGAGCAAATGTCCATTTCTTCAGACTCCTCTGAGGACCAAGACTACTCCTTCTCTCCTTATGAAGATTCTGATGCTGAGGACTCTATTCCCTCAGCTTCTCCTCCTGAAGACTACTCCTTTGGGGAAACTTTACACACTGTGAGGGAACATTTTCACTGGGAAGGTCAGGACTACTCTGATTCAAAGAAAAGGCTCAGAGAGTTTCTTTTACTCCCACAACACAGACCACTTGCCATCCCACCAGTTTTGGACATTGTGGATAATGTCTATTTAGAATCCAGTTTCAACCCAGACTCTACCTCCTGCTCCGGCTAAGCCTGACAGATACTACAGAGTGCCTGATTCCCACAAATTTCTTTACAAACGCCCAGTAGCTGACCCAGAGACTATCTCCCAGGGTCCTAAGGGGGCTAAGGCTTCTATGGTTAAAAACCCAGTACCTTCTGAGAGGGATTCCAGAGCAATAGACAGGTGGGGGAAAAAGGTTTACACCTCAGCCACACTAGCTATGAGGGCACTGAATTGTCAATTTCATATGCTTAAGTATCAGCAATTTCTAATCTCTCAGTTAAAGCAAAGAATAACCACTCTCCCTCAACAAACTGAATTGAAAGAAGTACAGGATCTGTTGCACGCCACTGAGCAGATTGGCAAACATACCTTACAATGTAGGTTTGATTCTTTGGAGGCCTCCTGCAGAGCAGCTGTCACTGGGTCTGTTATACGTAGGCATGCTTGGTTAAAGGAACAAACTCTGCCTGATCATGTTAAAGCAAAACTACTAGATGCTCCCTTAGAGCAGGATGTTCTTTTTGGAGTTAAAGCAAAAGAAGTTTTAAAGAAAATGGAAGATAAGGCAAAATCTATGCAGACAGTCAAAGATTTCTTACAAGTACAACCCCCTCGCTTCAGCAGAAACTGGCCAACAAAAAATTGGTCCTTTCCAGCCACTGACAGACCACAGAGGGATAAATACAGATGCCCAAGGGGCAGAGGACAACCACAAGCCCAGTATAAACCTCGCCAATGGGGCGCTACAACACAGAAGGGAGGAGAAGACAGGTCTCAATCCACCAGAAGGCAAACTCAATGACTTGCACCTCATCTGGCCAAGCAATACTCTCTTGGCAGCCCCCTTGGGGGGGAAACTCGCATTTTTTGCAGACAACTGGCACATTGTCACAAAGGACAAATGGGTCCTAGACATAATTTCACGAGGATACAGATTCCACTTTCACATCTTGCCAATGAAAAGAGGAATGCCAAACCTGCCACAAAATCAATGGGCAGAGGCACAAAAGCAAATTACTGCTCTCATGGACATGAGAGCCATTCAACTGGTACCTACTCGAGAGCAAGGCCAAGGATTTTACTCAAGACTCTTTCTAGTGCCCAGAAAGGACAATGCCTGGAGACCAATTCTGGACCTTTCAATTCTAAACATACTTACAAGTACCCAAATTCAAGATGCTAACACTACAGCAGCTACTTCCCGTGTTGGGCAAGGAAGCATGGCTAGTAACGTTGGACCTCAAGGAGGCATACCTGCATGTCCCTATCAGACAAAGTTGTAGAAGATACCTCTGTTTCATTGCAGGCTCAACCCATTACCAATTCTCTGCACTGCCCTTTGGCTTATCTACTACGCCAAGAGTTTTCACAAAATGCCTGGCACCAGTAATTGCATACTGCAGACAAAGAGGAATTCAAATATATCCATACCTGGACGACTGCCTCATCCAAGCAGAAAGCAAAGACATTCTCTTACATCATCTGGCCTTTCTAAAGCATCTACTAAACTGCCTGGGGTACACAGTAAACGAAAAGAAGTCAAAACTAGTACCCTCACAAAAAATGACATTCCTGGGTGCCAGCTTGAATACAACGGCCCAGAAGGCTTATCTTACGCCAGACAAGCAACTACAACTAACTCAATATTTCAAGACAATGGCAACAAAGACCCAA
The DNA here is from genome assembly GCF_019279795.1 of Protopterus annectens. NCBI lineage: Eukaryota > Metazoa > Chordata > Ceratodontiformes > Protopteridae > Protopterus > Protopterus annectens. The sequence goes on along the minus strand of NC_056731.1, from coordinate 642,596,547 downwards.
TTAACTGCAAGAAAAATTCAGCAGGCTTTGGGCTTCATGGCATCTTGCATTCTAATAATACCATTTGCAAAGCTGCATATGAGGAAATTACAGTGGTACCTAAAAAGCGTATGGTCTCAACACAGCCACAGCTTGGACACGATGATATCTCTCATTCCCTGCCTACAACAGGAATTTCTATGGTGGTCACAGGCATGCCACCTCAACAAGGGTCAGCCTTTCACCTTGCCCCCAACCAGGCAAACTATCACAACAGATGCTTCAGACTACGCCTGGGGGGCACACATGGCAGGGCAATGCATTCAAGGCCTATGGACTGCAGATCAAAGAAATCTGCACATAAATCAAAAAGAGATGCTAGCTGTACAGAAAGCTCTGACAGCCTTCAAGGATCTATTACATCCAGGACAACTTGCAATAAAGACGGACAACACCACAGTTATGTGGTACATAAACAAACAAGGGGGTACACATTCCTACCCTCTATGCAGGCAAGCAATGATCTTATGGAACACAGCTCTGGCCTACCAAGTCCAGTTACAATCTCAATTCCTGCCAGGACAGAAGAACACATTGGCAGATGACCTCAGCAGAAACATCAAAGATCTTCACGAGTGGAAATTAGACCCACAGATATTTGCAATGATAACTCAAAAATGGGGCCTTCCAAACATAGACCTGTTTGCCAGTCCTCAAAACTACCAACTGACAAAATTTTGTACAAGGACATTTCACCATCAAGCTTGGAAAGTGGACTCTCTCTCTTTCAGTTGGAAAAACCTGACAGCATATGCCTTCCCTCCATTACCTCTCCTCACAAAGGTTCTTTTGAAGGTCAAAAAGGAGAGACCACGACTGATTCTCATAGCCCCAGACTGGCCACGCCAGCACTGGTACCCGCTATTGAAAACTATGGCCCACAGCCCACCATGGATATTGCCTCAAATGCCCCATTTGCTCACACAACAAAACAAACAGATTCTTCACAGCCAGCTCAAAACTTTAAATCTGGCTGCATGGCAAATCAACTAAACATCCAACCAGCTCCTCTTTCACAAGCAGTTCTGGATGTTATTCTGGAAGCCAGGAGGCCAAGTACCAGGAAGGCTTATTCGGACAAATGGAAAAGGTTTTGTGCCTGGAACCAAGCTAAAGGCCAAGACACAATTCAGCCTCTCATGCCTCACATTCTACTGTATTTAGCTGAGATGTTGCACAAAGGACTTTCCTTTTCCTCAATTAAAATCCATGCTTCAGCTATTTCAGCTCACTACAACACAGATCCACCTTTATTTTCACATCCTCTTCTAAGGCAGTTCCTCAGAGGGGCAAAAAACATTAGACCACCCAGGAGAGCTCCTACACCAAAATGGGACCTCAACTTTGTTCTGGAAAAACTAACGCTACCTCCCTTTGAACCAGCTTTCTCTGCAGATCTTCAGTTCCTATCATGGAAGACTGCCCTGCTCCTAGCAATAACTTCAGCTAGGAGAGTCTCAGAACTACAGGCACTAATGGCAGTGGAACCTTTCCTCATTTTTCATCAAGACAGAGTTTCTCTATGAACTAATCCTTCCTTTATGCCTAAGGTGGTTTCCAGTGTAGCTTTAAATCAAACCATCCACTTACCCACTTTCTTCCCCAATCCACAGAACAAGGGTGAGAGACTCCTGCATTCCTTGGACATTCACAGGCAGCTTCGTTACTACTTGGACAAAACTAAGGCTTTCAGAAAAAACTGACCAGCTCTTTGTATCCTATGCTACAGCTTCTCAAGGGAAGGCTATATCTAAGCAAACCATTTCTAAATGGATAGGTCATTGTATATGGTTCTGCTATACCCATCATGGGAAACCAGTTCCTGGTACCATTAGATCCCACTCTACCAGGCCAACAGCTACCTCTGCAGCCTTTCTCAGGGGGGTTCCAACCAAGGAAATTTTAGAAGCTGCAACTTGGAGTTCAGTACACACCTTTACCAAACACTATCACCTACCTCTTTACTCTAAGTCCAGGGCAGGCTTCGCCACTGCAGTTCTGCAGGGCCTGATTGCCTCCACTAACCCTCTATGATACCTCCCCCCTACCTTAGCTTTGGGATTCAACCCAAGTGTGATGACTGCAGCAGGGTAACACGATGAACATAGTACAGTTTTGTACCTACCATAAATGTAGATGTTCAAGTGTTCACCCTGTTGCAGTCCAGGTTACCCTCCCTCCATCCCCTCTGATCTACTGGCAAAATCTCTTCTATGCCTTACTGATGTATTTGCTGATAGCTGAAGGTATTTTGTGTTTGTGCAGTGTTCACTCCATTTGGTACAAATTCTGACCACCTTTTTGGGGGCACCTGACATCTGGGGCAAGAAAAACTGAAGAAAATGGGGTCTGTTGCATTATATATACCCCTGGCACACTGACGTCAGGGAAGAGGCGACAGCAACCAACGCCGGACCAAGATTTTGGAATTCCGGCCGACTGCGGGACCGCCTGACGGCAGGATAACCCAAGTGTGATGACTGCAGCAGGGTGAACACTCGAACATCTACATTTATGGTAGGTACAAAACTGTACTTTTTGCCTCCCCACCCCGTTAATTATGGCTTTGTCCACATTTCTTGCTCTGAGAGGTATGGTTACTCTATGTATATCAAATAAATCCTTTGAGAGAAGGAACAACCAAAGCAACATACAACGTAAACTAAATACATAAAAAAGAATAACTCCAAAAATAAAAAGCAAACGAACACTGTGTTTATTCAAAAGGTAAGCGCTTTCACAAAACTTGCTTCATCAGACCTTCAATACACAGAATAACAGCCAGGTCTATAAATATCAGTTCAAATTCAAACAGTCCAATCAAAATCAACAAGTAATAGCACACCATCACATGGGCTTCACACCAATCTAAAATAAAATAGCAAAAGGAAAAAATATAACTACAACAAAAATGCATATAGATTTAAAATAAAATGAAACCATTTTAAAACGGGTAAAAATACATATATGAAATATTATTTATTAATTTATTCACTTATTTATTTATATTGTACTTAATTAGGGACCCTCCTTTTCCTCAATAAGGGTTTAATAGTAACACGTTTGTTGAGTCCCCTGCCCCTGTCAGCTCTAAGTCGAATCATCCAATTATTTTCTTTGTGCTCAGTATGATTCCTAATGTCCCCTTGTCTAATGGTTGGTGTCACAACATCAATAACCCTAAAAATAAAAGTATGTTCTACGCCACATTTATTAACATGCTTCGAAAGTGCATTGTGCTCAACGCCTCTAGGTATACAATAAATATGTTCCCTCATACGCTCCCTTAATGATCTATTCGTTTTGCCTACGTAGAACAAGGCACAGGATTTACATTCTGCTAAATAGACCACATTCATACTTCCACAGTCGGCATTGACTCTAAACACAAACCTCCTATTAAGATCTGGGCGATCAAAAAAAACACACTCATTTATAAACCCACAAAAATTACATTTACCACATGGTCGTGTTATGCCAACTTCAACCAGATCACTTGAGCTGATTACCCTGTTACACAATAACCTCTTCAGGTTCTTGGTGTTCCTATAACAAAACAGGGGAACCTCACCAACAATTTCACCAATGTGGGGATCAACCTGTAAAATAGGCCAATAAGTACTAAAAATACTTCTAAGAGCCTGATGATCTCTTGTGAAAAACAACAGTATTTTAACCTGTTTCTTTTCTGTTCTATTACCACACGCCTCATTCCCCATATGAGGACCATAATAAGGGGCTGCTATATCATTCCTAAGCAAATCTAAATCTGACCAACATCTAAGGATCTCAGCTTGATTGTAACCCCTCTCTATTAGTCTTTGTACAATTTGTTCCGTCTCTAACTGGAAACCTTCAAACGTAGGGTTTAGTCTAGAAGCTCTGATACCCTGACCACGAATAAGATTCCGAAAGACATAATTCGGGTGCATACTACTCCTATGTAGCAGTGTGTTCCTAAAACATGTCTTCCGGAATACCCCAGTATTGATAATAGGACCCTGGAGTTTCTCTATGAACAGCTCCAGGTATTCAATCCTTGTCTTAGAAAAGGTCATTGTAAATTTCAAATGCTCACAAAGACCATTCATACTCTCAAAAAACATCCTTAAATCAGACATATTACCTCTCCACAGAAGAAACAAGTCATCAACAAATCGTCGATAAAATAAAACATTAGTTCCAAACTCTTTCATTTTAAAAAGTACTACATCCTCCCAATGAGCCAGAAACATATTGGCGTAGCTATTGGCACATGAAGTGCCCATAGCTATGCCACGTTTCTGGATAAAAATCCTCTCATGGAATACAAAAATATTATTTTCTAATATAGTCTCCAAGAAAAAAACAAAGCACATCTATGAGAGTACTATCATAATTACTATGTATCCTTAGATACTCATGTATATATCCAATACCCAAGTCATTAGGTATCGTGGTAAAAAGGGACTGGACGTCCATAGTAACAAATACCAAATCCTCTAACTTTTTCAAGCAATTAATGCATTCATACAGGTCTAATAAAAACTGTTTGGAATCTTGGAGTACAACTTTATTCATGTTAATAATAGGTCTAAGGTGTTTCTCAATAAAAATAGAAAGCGGTTCTGTACTCCAACCACCACCTGAAACTATCGGACGCATGGGTGGGTTACCCAGACTTTTGTGTATTTTAGGGAGGCCTTGTATTATAGAAATTAAGGGATCAGGCACAATCAGGAAACGTAATGTCTCTTCAGATATTAATCCTAGCTGGAAAACCTCAACAACTGATGTTCAAATAGCTTTTATAACATCACAGACATCATTAACACTAATTTCCCGATAAAACTTACAATCACTCAACATTGCCATCATAGTGGCATCATACTGCATATAATACATGACAACAACGGAGCCACCTTTATCCGCAGGTCTTATAATAATGTTACAATTCGCTTTCATATTGTCCAAAGCCTCCCTTTCACTAAAGGTTAGATTATATATTTCAATCCATTTCTATGTTTGCCAACACATTCTTCATAATACTGGAATAATCTATCTTCCGTCAGTTTCATATATTTTTCTATCAGTGGGTGGTTAATAGGAATATATGTACTCAACGTTTTAAAACAAGGACCAGAAAACTGAACGTTCATACTAATGTCTTTTAACTGTGAATTACCATACAAATATTTTAACATGACACTTCTACAAAACATTTTCAGATCTAAAACTGTATCAGTCAATTTGCTGTTTGTTGAGGGAATAAAAGTAAGACCTTTGCATAACAAATTTAACTCAGACAGACTTAATTCATAAGTCGAAATATTCACAACTAAAGACATTACATCTTCCCCCATATTTTCTTTAGCGTTTGGGACTATTGATGTCCCCCAGACAGTTTCCTCTTCTGGCGCCCCCTGCTCATAGACCTGCTTCTTCTCCCAAACCTCTCGGGACGGACAGGTAAGGGAAAAGGGAGGTCTCCCAGGTTAGTGCCAGTCGAGGAAGCATTGGGGTTAGTAACCTGTTGGTCAACATTATTTCTCAATTTAGGGCGAACAACTCTCTCCTTCAGCTTCTTATTACTTACAACATCATTATTAATAACTACACTCGGAAATGAATTCCGTTCAGTGGGCCTTAACACATTAACATTATCAGTGATAGTCATTTCCACCAAAGAGTCAGCATTGTCAACAGTAGTCGTTTTCACCAAGGAATCTTTAGGATCCACTGACTCAACAGATACAGTCAATAAGGTTTCATCCGAATTAACAACCGAACCATTCTTAGGCAATTTACCAACTGAGCTCACAGCATCAGTCTGGTCATGTATTGTAGGGGTAAAACCTGCTTCATTGTTCCTTGTCTTATTACTTAATACCCTCTCACCCCTAGAACTATCTCTAGGTCGAACAGTTTGATTGACCCATGGCCAAAAAATACATGTCCGGAGACTATATTAGAAAATAATATTTTTGTATTCCATGAGAGGATTTTTATCCAGAAACATGGCGTAGCTATGGGCACTTCATGTGCCAATAGCTACGCCAATATGTTTCTGGCTCATTGGGAGGATGTAGTACTTTTTAAAATGAGAGAGTTTGGAACTGATGTTTTATTTTATCGACGGTTTGTTGATGACTTGTTTCTTCTGTGGAGAGGTAATATGTCTGATTTAAGGATGTTTTTTGAGAGTATGAATGGTCTTTGTGAGCATTTGAAATTTACAATGACCTTTTCTAAGACAAGGATTGAATACCTGGAGCTGTTCATAGAGAAACTCCAGGGTCCTATTATCAATACTGGGGTATTCCGGAAGACATGTTTTAGGAACACACTGCTCCATAGGAGTAGTATGCACCCGAATTATGTCTTTCGGAATCTTATTCGTGGTCAGGGTATCAGAGCTTCTAGACTGAACCCTACGTTTGAAGGTTTCCAGTTAGAGAAGGAACAACTTGTACAAAGACTAATAGCGAGGGGTTACAATCAAGCTGAGATCCTTAGATGTTGGTCAGATTTAGATTTGCTTAGGAATGATATAGCAGCCCCTTATTATGGTCCTCATATGGGGAATGAGGCGTGTGGTAATAGAATAGAAAAGAAACAGGTTAAAATACTGTTGTTTTTCACAAGAGATCATCAGGCTCTTAGAGGTATTTTTAGTACTTATTGGCCTATTTTACAGGTTGATCCCCACATTGGTGAAATTGTTGGTGAGGTTCCCCTGTTTTGTTATAGGAACACCAAGAACCTGAAGAGGTTATTGTGTAATGGGGTAATCAGCTCAAGTGATCTGGTTGAAGTTGGCATAACACGACCATGTGGTAAATGTAATTTTTGTGGGTTTATAAATGAGTGTGGTTTTTTTGATCACCCAGATCTTAATAGGAGGTTTGTGTTTAGAGTCAATGCCGACTGTGGAAGTATGAATGTGGTCTATTTAGCAGAATGTAAATCCTGTGCCTCGTTCTACGTAGGCAAAACGAATAGATCATTAAGAGAGCGTATGAGGGAACATATTTATTGTATACGTAGAGGCGTTGAGCACAATGCACTTTCGAAGCATGTTAATAAATGTGGCGTAGAACATACTTTTATTTTTAGGGTTATTGATGTTGTGACACCAACCATTAGACAAGGGGACATTAGGAATCATACTGAGCATAAAGAAAATAATTGGATGATTCGACTTAGAGATGACAGGGGCAGGGGACTCAACGAACGTGTTACTATTAAACCCTTATTGAGGAAAAGGAGGGTCCCTAATTAAGTACAATATAAATAAATAAATAAGTGAATAAATTAATAAATAATATTTCATATATGTATTTTTATATATGTATTTTTACCCGTTTTAAAATTGTTTCATTTTATTTTAAATCTATATGCATTTTTGTTGTAGTTATATTTTTGCCTTTTGCTATTTTATTTTAGATTGGTGTGAAGCCCATGTGATGGTGTGCTATTACTTGTTGATTTTGATTGGACTGTTTGAATTTGAACTGATATTTATAGACTTGGCTGTTATTCTGTGTATTGAAGGTCTGATGAAGCAAGTTTTGTGAAAGCGCTTACCTTTTGAATAAACACAGTGTTTGTTTGCTTTTTATTTTTGGAGTTATTCTTTTTTACGTATTTAGTTTACGTTGTATGCCGCTTTGGTTGTTCCTTCTCTCAAAGGATTTATTCGATTTGCTTACTTTTATTGTGAGTGAAGGAACGTTTATACTGTGGGTTTTCGCTTCAATTTGGTTTTTACTCTATGTATATGATGAAGAATATTCCCTGGGGTTAAATGATTCAGGTGTCCAGGCTAGACCCAGGATGAGGTATTTAACCAAGAAATGCAAATTATTGCTAATATATTTATTGACGGCATATAAAAGATAATTTCTCAAGGGCATGGCAAAGAAAAGTGTGGAGTCTAGGTTACTACCCAAATTGCAAGGGTTTGGAGAGGGTCTGCATCAGGCAGGAAATAACATGAACATTTCATTTATTTATTTATTATCATTTGTTTACTGGGATTGTCCAACTGGGCACTAAAAGTAACCCCTTTTCAGCGAAGGCCCAGGGAGAAAAGCTCCTTAAGGTACAAAGTCAAATTACAAATTTTAACAATAGAAACATTCACATTATACGGATAGACAGATATTGTGTTTACAATTTTGCTGATGCACTACAGAAATAAATATCTTAATTCTCTACTAATGTAATATAAAGATGCAGTTGAGCATCATATTATGCAAAATGTAGGATGATATGTGGCAGGAGTAGTAGTATTTCAAGAGATATTTGTTGAGAAGTGCAGAAATATACAGTTGGTTATCATAGGTAGTGGAAAAAGTATGCAGGATATTTCAGCTGAAGTTTGGGGTGTAGTAAAAGTGCAGGTAGTGGAGGACAGCAAAGGAGTAGAATGAAATTAGAAGTATGGAAAAAAAAGTAGTGAAGTTAGTGTTGAAGACTTGTGGCAGAGAAAATAGGTCAGGTTGGTATGACACATGAACATACCAGGAGTCAGTAAGATATTGTTTATGTTTTAAAGTCACTACCGGTACTTATTTGATGTTTAGAGGAAGTGAATTCCACATTTTGGAAGTGTATGTGAGGTATAAGGAGTCTTTAAATTAATTGTTAATTTTAGTAATTAGGAGTAAGGATTGTTCTTCAATCCTTAGATGGCTAGAAAGGTGCTTGGTGTGACATCTGGAAAGAGGAAGGAGGACAAGGAGACCTGGTGGTGGAATGAAGAAGTACAGGAGAGTATACAGAGAAAGAGGTTGGCGAAGAAGAAGTGAGATTGTCAGAGAGATGAAGAAAGTAGACAAGAGTATAAGGAGATGAGGTGCATGGCAAAGAGAGAGGTGGTGAAGGCTAAGGATAAGGTGTATGAAGAGTTGTATGAAAGGTTGGACACTAAGGAAGGAGAAAAGGACCTGTACTGATTGGGTAGACAGAGGGACCAAGCAAGGAAAGATGTGCAGCAGGTAAGGGTGATAAAGGATAATGAGGGAAATGTACACACAAGCGAGGAGAGTGTGATGAGCAGATGGAAAGAGTACTTTGAGGGGCTGATGAATGGAGAGAATGAGAGGGAGAGAAGGTTGGATGATGTGCGGATAGTGAATCATGAAGTGCAGTGGATTAGCAAGGAGGAAGTAAGGATAGCTATGAAAAGGATGAAGAATGGAAAGGCTGTTGGTCCAGATGACATACCTGTGGAAGCATGGAGGTGTTTAGGTGAAATGGCAGTGGAGTTTTTAACTAGATTGTTTAATGAAATCTTGGAAAGTGAGAGGATGCCTGAGGAATGGAGAAAAAGTGTTTTGGTACCGATTTTTAAGAATAAGGGTGATGTGCAGAGCTGTAGTAACTACAGAGGGATTAAACTTAATCAGTCACAGCATGAAGTTATGGGAAAGAATAGTGGAAGTTAGGTTAAGAAGGGAGGTGATGATTAGTGATCAGCAGTATGGTTTCATCCAGGAAAGAGCACTACAGATGCGATGTTTGCTCTGAGAGTGTTGATGGAGAAGTACAGAGAAGGTCAGGAGGAGTTGCATTGTGTCTTTGTGGACTTAGAGAAAGCATATGACAGGGTGCCTAGAGAGGAGTTGTGGTATTGTATGAGGAAGTCGGGAGTGTCAGACAAGTATGTAAGAGTGGTACAGGATATGTATGAAGGTAGTGTGACAGCGGTGAGGTCTGCAGTGAGAGTGATGGATGCATTTAAGGTGGAAGTGGGATTACATCAAGGATCAGCTCTGAGCTCTTTCCTATTTGCAGTGGTGATGGACAGGTTGACAGACAAGATCAGACAGGAGTCCCTGTGGACTATGATGTTTACAGATGACATTGTGATCTGTAGTGAGAGTAGGGAACAGGTGGAGGAGACCCTGGAGAGGTGGAGATATGCTCTAGAGCGAAGAGCAATGTAGGTCAGCAGGACAAAGAATATATGTGTGTGAATGAGAGGGAGGATAGAGGAATGGTGAGGATGCAGGGAGTAGAGGTGGTGAAGGTGGATGAGTTTAAGTACTTGGGATCAGCATTTCAGAGTAATGGTGAGTGTGGAAGCTAGGTGAATAAGAGAGTACAGGCAGGATGGAGTGGGTGAAGAAGAGTGTCAGGAGTGATTTGTGACAGGCGTGTACCAGTAAGAGTGAAAGGGAAGGTCTACAAGAGGGTAGTGAGACCAGCTATGTTATATGGGTTGGAGACAGTGGCATTGGCAAAAAGGCAGGAGTCAGAGCTTGATGTGGCAGAGTTGAAGATGTTAAGATTTGCACTGGGTGTGTCAAGGATGGACAGGATTAGGAATAAGTATATTAGAGGGTCAGCCCAGGTTGGAAGGTTTGGAGACAAAGCCAGAGAGGCAAGATTACATTGGTTTGGACATGTGCTGAGGAGGGATGCAGAGTATATTGGGAAAAAGATGCTAAGGATGAAGCTGCCAGGTAATAGGAAAAGAGGAAGGCCTAAGATAAGGTTTATGGATGTGGTGAGAGAGGACATGCAGGTGGTTGGTGTGACAAGAGCAAGATGCAGAGGACAGGAAGAAATGGAAACAGTTGATCCACTGTGGCGACCCCTAACAGGAGCAGCCGAAAGAAGAAGAAGTAGTAAGGATTGTTCTTCAGAGCATAGAGGCCTAGTTGGGATGTAAGATAGAAGGATATTGGATAATGCATAGCACTCTTCAGGTTTGTTAATAATTTTGTGGGCAAGTACTATTTGGGTGAACTGCTGGAAATGAGGGAGTTCTATCCAAGACAGCTGTTTTAAGGATAAGCAGTGGTGGGATTTGTTATGAATATTAGTTGCAAATTCAGCTATTTTATTGTAGCACTGAGCCATAAGGAGAAATAGAGAGGATTGTAGATTAATAAGTATAGGATACGCATACAGAAGGGTGTTAAGTAAAAGAGTGAATGCTAGGTGTTTTCTGGAAGCAGCAATTGGATAGGGTTTGACCCTGTGTAGTGCACCAAGTTTCTGGTGTTATTTATTTATTTTTTTTTCACTGATTCAAATTTGAGGTTTTCTTCTATAGTGACACCTAAGAGTTTGGTATGGAACACAGGTTCTATCAGTGTGTGTGTGTAGACGAGCTTAGTGAAAAGTGGAGTTATACATTGGAGTGTTTAGGAATAAACAAGATAAATTTGGATTTTTTTAGGATTCGGGAAGAACTGAGAATTACTAAGCTAGGTTTCAATGGAAGTAAGACATTCATCTGTAAGCTGCTTTAGTCCATTAATGTTGTTGGCATAAGATATTAGAGTTTTCAGCATACTGCACTGTGGTAGCATGCTTGCTGGCAGAGTGTAGTTCATTGATGAATATACCAAAGAGTAGTGGACTAAGAATGGAATCTTGAGGGAACCCAACTGTTATTGGGAGGAAGGAAAAAAAATCCACTCCCTACAAGCCCTTCTCAATCTGGAAGACATTGATGTCTGTGTAGTATCTGAGACATGGTTTAAAATGCGGACAGCACTCTGGTTGTGCAGGGCTATAACGCCTTCCACACATACAAATCAGTTACTGTGCAGGAGGGGAAAAAGGTGGAGTTGTCTCAGTCTTCATCCACAAGTGACTCTCATCAAGGCCGGTAAAGCAGCATGATAAACTACAGCTTCTTTATGTCCAAATAACCATCACAAAGGTCCCATGCCATATATTAGCTAGCTACAGAACTCCCTCTGTGGCAAAAGAAAGCCACAATGCCTATCTACAGGAGATAGACTCATTCAGTATTAAACTTAAAACAATTTTCCTATGGGTGATTTTAACTTTTGAACTAAAGACTTGGAAAACCTACACTACCACAAGCAAGAAAGATTCCTGGGCTTTCAATATAAATGCTGTGGGACAATTAGAGTACCTATGAGGGGGAACAACATCTTGGATCTTGCCCTTACTAATATAGAAGCATTTTGTACCATCCCTTGTGTATCTTTATCACTTGTTGGGTCTGACCATAAAGCAGTCTTCTTCGAAATGAAACTGAAACCAGAGATCCCTTCCACCCAAGATACCTTTAGAAATTTCTTTAAGACAAACTACCTACTCCTAAGTGATGCATAGGCAATCTTTAAATCCCCATCAAACCCAATTAGCTCCACTAATTATGCAGAAATGTACATCACCACACTATACTAGTATATAAATAGATGCAGCTGTACCCTGTAGGAACAAGTGCAGTGCTAACCCCAGAAACGAACCCACATGGAGGAACCATAATGTCAACAAACTTTATAATAGGTTCATAGGTAGGTACTAGGCTATCGGCCCTGGGGCCTATACAAGCCCAGCCAAAAAGGTACCCTGGCTTTTGCCACCCAAAAAAATTATTTTCCTGTGCCATTGTTGAGCAGAGCCACAGAGGTGATCCCCAGGGTGAATTTCCTATTTCCCATCCAATCATCAAGATTTTTCTTGAAAAGTGCTATTGAGCTTTGTTTGATATAGATAGGTAGTTTATTCCAGAGTATGGGAAGTCTCTGGGACAGGTATCTATCCCTCCGGTATGCTCTGTTTATTGTGGTGACAAGGTTTAGGTCCCTAGAGCATGTAGCTCAGAGGGATCGGGATTTCTGTAAGTGGAGCATGTCAACAGCTCTGGGTTTGACATAGCTTTGTATGTTAGGCAGAGATTACCTCTGAGTAGGTGATATGCAATGGAGTAAAGCTGGAGTTTTTTGAGACGGTCTGCGTAGGGCATCTGTTTGAGGCCGGTAATCTTCTTTGTGAGGTATTTCTGTGGCCTTTCTAGTTGTTGTAGATGTCTTGTGAGGTACATACCAAAAGGGGCGTTGTACTGTATAATGGGTCTAATGAGTACAATGACCTCTTTTTTTCTGGATGAGAAACCTTTTGTGATGAGGTGTGCCACGTAGAAGGATTTCCTGACTACTGTGGAGATGTGATTATCAAAGGAGAGACTACTGTCCACCTGTGTCCCAAGGCCCCTTATCACACTTTCGGTGTTAAGTATACTACCACCTATGTGGTAGTTCATGGGTACAGAGTTTTTACCAAAGGGGATGACAATGCACTTTTTGGCATTGAGCTTGAGGCCATGGCTTTGACACCAGACATCTGTCTCAGTGAGGCCCTTTTGTAGGATGTCCACATAGTTAGAAGTTTTGATTATGGCTCCTAGTTTGCAGTCATCTGTGAACTTCATTAGCCAAAGACCTTCTGTGTTAGCCTGTACTTCAGAGAAGTAGATACCAAACAGGAGACGACCCAGGACTGAAACCTGTGGTACTCCACTTGTCAGTGGTCTGAAGTCGGATTTGGAGTCTGCTACTTTCACAGTGTGGGTTCTGTCAGTTGGCAACCCATCTTGTGACATAAGGATTTATACCTAGTTTAGTGAGTTTATCTATAAGTCCAGAGTGGGGGATGGCGTCGAAAGCCTTGGCAACATCTAGATAGGCTGTGTGAACCTCCTTACCCTTGTCTATTGCTTTGGTCACTGCTTCAAAGAAGTCTATCAGGTTTAGGAGACATGATCTGCCTTTTACAAACCGGAACTGGGTGAAGTCCAGAGTTTGGAGATTACCAATGTCTTTGTTTATAAGTTCCATGATGATACGTTCCATGGCCTTGCAGACCAGACTCGTCAGGCTAATGGGGCGGTAGTTCCCAGGGTCCGTGGTGGATCCCCCCTTGTGGAGTGGGATAACCATTGCTGTGCGCCATTCACACAAAGCATGAGGTGAGGCTATGACTGAACATGGTACTTGGGTGGGGTGCCAGTTCGTTCTGCAGTTCGTATAGAATGCAGCCTGGGATGTTGTCTGGACCCATGGATGCTGTGTTCTTGGCTTTGGAGAGTGTGATTTTACCTATGCAGCCATGATTACAGGAACTTTGCATTCTTCCGGTATAGAGATGGGCTCTTTAGGGGGTGAGAGGGGGGTAAAGTTAGCACTGAATCTGACAGGATGTTGGCAATATCCATTGGGTCTGTATATTTAGTGCCATTGTGCTGTAACTCAGAGCAGATCTGAGTGTTGCCATTGAGATTCTTGACATAGCTATAGAATGCTTTGTGGTTATCTTTAGAATCAGTGGCGATTTTGTTTTTGTAACTAGATTTGGAGGATTTTATCAGGGATTGCAACTTCTTACTGAGGCTGAACAGGGAGCTCCTCCACTCGTGGGATTTTACTCTCTTTTGCAACAGTTTCTTCCTTCTGTTGTAGAGTTTGTTTATGGCAGGGGACCACCAGATTGGCTTCCTTTTTTTGGAGGATAGCGTCTTGGTTCTGTTTGGGATAGCACGATCCATGCACTCGTGTAAGTGCTTATAAAGTGCAATTGTGTAGGATTCAGTCGGCGTAACTGTATTGTCCATCTGCATAGGTGTCATGAAGTTCATCACTTCTGTCTTAAGAAACATGAAGTTGGCTTGGCGAAATTTTTTACCATGGTTTCCTTAATGGGGGCAGGATGTGGATATCTAGGGTAATTAGCTTATGGTCGGATCGGACCAATGAGGCATTGACTTCAGGTGTGGAACACCAGTCACTCATGTTGGTAATGACTAGATCTAGGATATTGTTGCCCCTGGTGGGGGGGTGGATAAGTTGATCCAGGGCATTGGAGTTTATGAATTCCAGAAAGCGTTGTGCGAAGGACTTGGTACATGAGTAGTTTTCCCAGTTAATGGTGGGGTAGTTGAAATCGGCCATTATTAGGATGTTTTGTTGAACCCTAATATTTTCCAGTACATCAAGAAAAGAGGAGTGGGAATTCTGGGGCACGGTGGGTGATCTGTAGCAAGCTACAATTTGGATTGCAGTTTTGCCCAGAGTTAGTTGCACTAGGATAACCTTGGCTGCATTCTGCTGAGCAACTAGCCTGGAGTTGTGGATATCCTTAATGAATATGGACACACCTCCGCCTTTGGTGTTCCGGTCCAGGTTACATGGCCGAAAAGTGTGGTATGAGTTATAGCCTGGTAGTGCAGGGGTGCTCTCTGCAGCC
Source organism: Protopterus annectens (assembly GCF_019279795.1). NCBI lineage: Eukaryota > Metazoa > Chordata > Ceratodontiformes > Protopteridae > Protopterus > Protopterus annectens. The sequence continues at coordinate 642,581,511 of NC_056731.1, read as the reverse complement.
TTGAACCAGGTCTCAGTCACTGCACAGATTTCGATGTTCTCTATTTTAAGGAGTGCCTCGAGTGAGTGCATTTTGAGATTTAGACTTCTAGCATTGAGTATCATCACTCTCAGTTTTTGCATGCCTATTCCTGTTACAGTGGTGAATTTGTCATTTGAACCTTGCCTAAAAAAGGCATTATAGGGGCAGCAAGAACCTTAGCCAGTATCCGGAATCCCAGGGGCGACAGGTGCAGGCCATCTCTGGCAAAGCATCATGGTCTGTCGACCATGTCATCCCAGGCAGACAGACACTGGATCCCTTTAGAATGGCACCAGAAGCTTAGCCAATTGTTGAAGTCAATCATTTTGTCCTTGTACTGTGGCATCATTCTGGGTGATGGCAGAATGCTACTCAGGGCTAGGGTCATACCTGCCTGGGCTACAAGATCGGAGAGCTCTTCCATGTCTCTTGTCATGTAGTCCAGGGAGGTACATCTCAGGTCGTTCACACCAACATGGACAATGAAGAGTCATATTTGTACTTATTGTGGAGTGACCTGAGTGCGTGGGTTATGTAGTGGATCCTGGCACCCGACAGGCAGCTGACAGTAACCTTCTCCTTGTTTAGCCTGGTGAGTGGGACATCAGTGTGCCTGACTATAGAGTCACCTATGACTAGTGTGTTGGGTACGTTGTTTTGCCTTATTGGCTGTGGTTGAGTGGCACACTGAGTCTGCGGGCTATGTGTCATTTTTTTTTGTGTTGGGGAGTGGAGGTTGCTTGCATTTCTGCTTTGGAGGTCTCTGTTACTTGAACAGATTATTACTGAGAGCCTCCGCAAATGTTTTTGTGTTTCTATATGTGGATTTTGGTGGTGTAGATTTAGTGAGACTATGTGATGAGTGTGGTGTGGTGCAAGTGTTTACCTTCTTCTCTTGACTGTCAAATTCAGTCTTGATTGGAGAGAGCTTTACCTCCAGTTTGGCTAGATAAGTGCATCTCTCACAGGTTGTAGTGTTGGGTGGTAGGAGGAGAGGGTTGTCTGTGTACATGAGGCAATTTCTACATTGCCCCAAGATGCCCAGATTCATCAGATAGACAGGAGAGAACACTGGGAGCTGACCCATGGACATGCCTGAATAAAAAAATATTTTCCTGTAGATAAGTGAGGAAAGTGAGTACCAGAGCTGTTTTTCTCTAAGCAAGTGAGGAAAGTAACTACCAAAACTGTTTTCCTCTAGGTAATGAGGAAGGTTGAGTGCTGTAGTAATTAGTAGGTTATTTAGTGCTTACAAGTTCTGAACAAGTGCTGATCATGAATAAGCAAATTCAAGTGCTAAAACTAAGAATCTGTATCTGGACTAAACTAGTTACAGGAAAGGGGGGAAACAAGTGCAAATGTGGGCTTTTAAATCAGAAAGTTGAGAGAGATGGAAAAACTGCCCAAACGGCCAATAACTACAATTTTTGGGCTAGAACCACTCCTTATGTGGTAGATAGGTTACCTAGTGCTTACCACTCCCACTGATAAGCTAGAAGGCTTCCCTCCAACACAGAAAGCTTGGGGGGGGGGGCTCAGAAGCTTACATGCAGTCCTGGATACAGCAAATCTGAATCTGGACTACACTAGTTACAGGAAATGTATTTTATTTATATATATATATATATATATATATATATATATATATATACAGAAAAGTAGCTAAAACAGCAGTCAAAACAATTCAAATGCAGTGCAAGCTAGCACACTTGAGTATGTAGCAATGTTAGACAAAACAGTTTAAAAAAATGCAATTAAATTAAAAATGACTAAAAACAAGTGCAGAAGGAGTCTATTGGGTAGAATGAGGTAAAGAGATGGGACTGGGGGGAGTGTTCCAGATCAAATCTACAGTGGGGGGGGGGCAGGCAGCTGCAAAAGCCTCCAAATTTAAACAACAACACAGGAATAGGGAGGGTGGGTATGGGAAAACCAACACCTTCAGCAGATATATGAAAAGCTATACAGTGAAGCAAAAATAACAGTGCACAACTCTGAAGTCAGCCAGCAATGATATAAAATTAGTCAAACAACAATTACCAGTACACAACTCTGAAGTGCCAGAAAAATATGCTCAGCTCTGTATATCTACAAATAGTTTGAAGAGCACACTGTCAGGACACAGGAAGGCTCCAGCAATGATATGCAGACTTTTTTTTACTAAGAGGGTCTAATTTTATGCAAGTAATCCTTGAGCTGGTCAGATAACACACAGGATGTAAAACCAGTTATACCAACTTAAGACGCAGAGAAATAGGGCGAGGGGGGAAAAACACCTTCAGCAGAGATCTGAAAAAGTATACAGTGAAGCAAAAATAACTGTGCACAACTCGGAAGTCAGCCAGCAATGAGTAATAAAAGGAAAACAATTTTGACCAAAAGCAAAAAGAGTAATTCCCAAAATGTTACAGCTCTTTTCACTGAAATTAACAAACAATTCAACAGCTTAATAAAATCCAAAAAAAGCCAAGTCAGGCTAAAATAGCTACCAAAGCAAAAGACGATCACAAGACATTTTATAGTTATGTTCGTAATCTCAAAGGCACAATGCAGCAATATGCTGAACTGATGTGGACAATGTTACCTATGTTGTGGCTGAAGATATAGTGAACCTATTGGCTGATAAATTTAACTCTGACTTTGCCTCTCTCTGACTGTCTCTCAAAATATATCTGAAACTGGCTCAGCTCCAACTATCATATAAGACTAAGTCCTAAAAGTGCTATCAAAAGTTAAAATACTGTAATGATGGGTCCTGAAAATATTCCAGCATGCATCTTAAATAGCATGAAGCTTGGTTTAGCTACACCCCTAACAACACTTTTCACTCTCAGCCTCCATACAGATGTTGTTCCAAATGAATGGAGAACAGCTGCAATCATTTCCCTGCATGAGGGTGGACCTTCCACAGACCCAGGCAGTTACAGACCCATAAGTCTAACCAGCCTCATATGCTGTCATAGAAAGACTTATCATGGAATTAATCCGTCAACATGTATGGATCCTTTAAAGACTAGACCTGTCTCAGTTTAGATTCGTCAAGGGCAGGTCATGCTTTTATCAACCTGGTGTTTTTTTGGAAATGTCATCAAAGCAATGTATGAAGGCAAAACAATACACACAGCGTACCTTGACCTGGCATAAGCGTTTGACACAATTCCTCACTCAGGCATAGTAGCAAAACTAAAATAACTGGGAATGAACCCCTTTTTCACTCACTGGATTCCCAACTGGTTCACAGATAGGATACAGGAAATCAAAATAGGGGAAGTTACCTCCACAAAGAGACCAGTCATCAGTGGACTCCCCTGGGGTTCTGCACTGGGACCTCCTGTTTGGCATGTATTTTATTTTTTTAAGTAAAAGCCAATACCAAAGAGCTCTGGATAAATTAGTTTGCAAATAACTACAAGTTAGGAGCAGTCACTGAAGCCCCAAATAACATAGTCATCCTACAGGAAGATTTGTCTGAAATAAATGACTGGTGCCTAAATCATGGATAGAAACTAAATGCCAAAACATGCATTATTGTATCCTTTGGGAAATCATCTACTCCAGAGAACTACTACATTGGCAATATGTCCCTAAGAGCTGACCCAGTCATTTGGGATTTGGGAATTTATGTGGACAGCGACCTAACTTTTGACCAGCGTGTCTGTTGTAAGAAAGTCATCCTACATTGCACAGCTTACAAACAAAGAGATTGTGTGTAGATCTAAGGATGTAATTGCTTCCCTATACTTGACCATCATTAGGCCAGTCATTGAATATAAGGCTTCCTTTAGCATGCATCTGTCCAGACACATGCTGCAACTGGAATGTTCACAGAGGTACCTAATGCCCTACATGGACTGAGTCAAAGCCCTGTCTCTATACTTGGTATCTTACAGACTGCTAAGAGGTGACCTGTACCTGGCATACAAAGCATCCTCTGACCCAATACTGATGGATTTACTGCACATCAGCAAGTCAAATGGCATCAGAAATCCTCTGTCTAGGGATCTAAACCTCTTCTGCAGTATCAACAGAACAGTTTGGAGGGAGAGGTATATCTCACAGAAAATGCCATTGCTGTGGAACAAACTCCCCATCCACATAAAACAAAGTTCATCCCTGTCCATATTCAAGCACAACTTAGATATATGTATGTGAAACAGAAAATTTACCCCAGGACAGCCACCTTTGCTACTAATGGATAGAAGCAACTCCTGAATGCTTTATTCCATGCATAGATCACCTCAATTTATCTATGGAATGATCCCATTTATTCTCATTAAGGGTAATATATAATTATCAACTACAAGATGAGTAAGGCCAATCTATAACCAAATGGGATAGATTATTTTGAGCATAAAACGGCCCGCAAGGGCAGCTAACCTAGTACTTACCCATGAACCTATAATAAGACATGCCCGATCAGTCAGCAGTTCAGTTAGTCTATATTTATTAATTTGCTTGCAATTAAGCACTGCACAGTAGTATCAGTGGAACATTCTTGTGTGCAATATATAAGTACAAGAAAAGTGTCACAAACTGTAAATCAAAGGTGCATACTCTAAAATGTAACAACAGGATGCACAATAAAGGTATTTCTAAAATGAAATGGCATTAAATGTGTATCACAAGCGTTAAGTTCAAGAAATGTCACGGATAGCAAATGTATTCAAAAGCTCTTGCTAATTAACTAGCAAGTATCATGTTGCTATATACAATATGTGACATAGACAGGGTAGTATGCAGTCAAACACTCGAGACCAAAGGGTTGAGGGTTGGTGAAATGGTTAAGGTGTTTACCTCTTAGAAAAATTAAGGTTCAGGGCTTGATTCTCAGTAAAGGTAATCGGCTAGGTTTAAAACAGCCCACAAGGGAAACCATATGAACCTATGAGATAACTCAAAGTGGCAACAGTAATAGAAAAATATATATTTTCAAAACACAATAGTATTGAAAAATGCAAAATTATAATTTGAAAAATGTGTGACGTGATATTGAAAGTTAGATGCAAGTTTCATTGTAGGGCAGAACTATGGTAATATGTACACAACTTGCAAAATAACTTAAAACAAACTGTTAAGTCACAAAAGGCATGCTGACAAATTCATGTTTATAACCCTTAATCAAGGTGAAGCAGATCATGTAATACATCTTCAGTACACAACAGGTGCAGACCATACCAGACTACTGTCTAAAGACATGCTTCTGGAGCATTTCTCCCCGGGCCTCCGCTGAAAACAGGATCTGTGGAACCTAGTCGGACTTTCCCGGTCAACAAATGTTAAATAAAATGAAAAAATAAAAAATACCTCTCAAGCTCTTGCAGCAAGAAACTGAACAAAGCTATAAATAGTGGTGGACCAAAGGTCCCAAAATAGAGACAATTTTTAAATACTGCTCTTACAAACTTAAAACGTTGATAGAATAGCAGGTTTTGCATTAGCATGAATTTTTTGAAGGGTATATAGCAAAAGCCCCCTGACCAATCTAAACATGCAGCTAAGAGGGTTACTTAATGCTTCAAATGCTTACTTTGATGGAAAAATAGCTTCTCAGGCAAAGGACAACCACAAAGCTTTTTACAGCTATGTCTGGAACCTCAGGGGAAATGCATAACAATGCATAGAACTTATTGTGAATGGTATCACTCACACTGAACTGGAGGCCATTGCCAACCTTTTGGCTGACGGGTGCAGCTCAAATTTCATCCCCCAGTAGTCCAAAGGAAATACCGCAACCATTATTAGAGAACAGGTCATCAATGCACTTTCTAATGCCAAAAACACTGCATCGATGGTCTCTGATAACATCCCAGGATGTTTAATAAATAGCATGAAACATGACCTCTGTGGTCCACTTGAGTCAGTTTTCTACTGGAGCCTTCAGTCAGCTTTTGTGCCCTAAGAATGAAAGATGGCTACAGTTGTAAATAAGGTCCAACCACTGATCTGGGGTACTACAGGCCTATAAGTCTTACCAGCCTCATATGTAAGGCCATGGAAAGAATCATCATGAAAGTGATAAATGAGGATGGAGGTAACCTGGAAACACTGGACCCATCACAGTTTGGCCTTGTTGAGGGAAGGTCATGTCTATTAAATGTGGTGAACTTTTTGAGAGGATCACCAAAGCATTGGGTGAAGGTGAGACTGTGCACACAGCTTACCTTGACCTGGCTAAGGTTTTTGATACAATATTCCACTCAAGCATTATAGACAAGCTCAGTAATTTAGGTGTAAACCCTTCTATCACCCGCTGGATAGTCAGTTGGCTCACTTATAGTACCCAGGTGGTCAAAATAGGTGAGGCCACCTCCACCAAGAGGCCAGTCACTAGTGGAGTCCCCCAGGGCTCCATGCTGGGCCTGCTCCTTTTTGACATCAATTTCTCTGAAATGGAAGTGAATGCTGATGGTTTATGGCTGACTAGGTTTGCAGATGATTGCAAGGTGGGGGTTATCATTGACTTCCCTGCAGACACTAGCATTCTTCAAGAAGATCTATCTCTGACTAACAAATGGTGCCAAAGCCATGGCCTTAAACTCATTTCTAAGAAATGCATAATTGTACCTTTTGGGAAGTCAGCCATCCCAGCTATTTACAATGTTGATAATACGCTCCTAAGAGTTAACCCAGTGGTCATGGATTTGGGTACAGACGTAGACGGTAGTCGTACTTTCACCACAACTTGGCCACAGTGGTGATGAAATCTTTTTATGTTGCACAACTTATATGTAAGGGCATGGCATCTAGTTCCAGAGATTTCATTATCCCAGTGTATTGTGTCCTTATCAGACCAGTCATAGAATACAGTGCTCTCTTTGGTATGTACCTGACCAGACATGTGCAGCAACCTCCGAGGTTCCTTACAAAAAGAATACAAGGCCTAACAAACCACCATATGCAGAGTGTCTTAAAGCCCTTTCCCTCTACTTGGTCTCCTATAGATTGCTGAAGGGTGATCTATGCCTCGCTTACAATGCATTTGCAAACCCCACACATTCTTCTGCATATTTGTAAGTCAAAGAGTACCAGAAATACAAGGTCAAGAGACCTGAATTTTATCTATGACTTAAACAGAACATGCTGGAGAGACAGAGGTGTGTCCCAGAGACTGCCCATGCTATGGAACAGGTTTCTCATCCATGTGAAGCTGAATCCATCTATTACCCAGTTTAAGCGCAACCTAGACCAGTGGATGGGGAATAGAAACTTTACACCAGGCTTAGCACCCAAGTCCCTTATGAACAGAGGAAGCTTATAAATGCCTGGCTCTCAATGTCCTATTGAGAAACAAGACATCATTATTCTTTCGGGACCCCCCTCCCCCTTCCCGGTTATTAGCGTAGTAACAATCTATGAAATCTGAGTCTCAAATGTTTATCATTAATTTCTGAATTCAATCCTCAATGATTTGCCAGTGACTTGCCAAAACACACAAACACACACAATTTTATGAGAAACAGACCAAAATATGAGGCAAAAATCTGTACAGATGAGATGTATGGTGCAGTCAGCATTCAGGGAAAAAACGTGGCCAATCAGTGCCTAGACTGCAGATGATGAGCATGAAGAATCCAAAAGAGAAATGAATCTTCCAGACACCTTCAGAGCAATTTGAAGAGGTCAGAGATGTACAGGATATAGGCCATTCTATTATAATGGGTTCAGAAATAGCAGCACTTGGAGTCCAGAGTTTGATGAAGCTACTAATAAAAATATCCAATTAAAACAACCCAGATGAATTGCAGTAAAATCTGCAGTAATATAAATATCTTGAAGTAAAAGAAACGCGTCATATTAATTTATGACAGCAAAGTTGGAAAAGTCAAGCAAGGTGATTTTCTTTACTTGGTCTATTTTTTTTCCTGCATGCATATATAATGCAGATTCTTGCACTGAGAAGTGCAGGAAAGATGGTGTATTCCTGCTTTTTTCTGAAACACACTGCATTATCATGCATAGTATGGTGGCAGAAGATGACTGCTTAAGTTGCCCTTTTAAGTTCATCTCATATGTAGATGCTGCCTCACCCACAAGGATGCCCACCATTTATGTTAGAGCTGGCATATGTTTCAGTCAACGTGAGTATTACCACTGCTGCAAGGTTTCATGTCGAAACTACTAAAGCTATAGGTTTATTTATGATCTGAGACTACCCTTGCATGGTTTTGATTTCTGAGCTCTTAAAGTCAGTACAGATGACTGTACATTACCACTGTCTGAACCAGACACAACTTCTGATTTGAAATGAATGTCATGAAGGGCCTTATTCCTTGTAGCAGTGTGTATTTCACCTCTACAACCCTGTTCTTCAAGAGAAACATCCTTTGATGAAAATGGTCTCAAATCAAACTGTCTTATGGTTCATTCCAAAGGGCATCCAAGTATCCAGTCTAGTCCAATCATCCCATGCATTAGTTTTTTTCACTTTTTGAAAGATAAGGGCAATTCTACATGATCTGCACTGATGTAGGAAGGAAGGATTGATGGAAGAAATTATCAAATAAATGGAGTCCTTTAGCAGTAGCAACAAATGGAGGAAGAGAAGACAAGTACACCTGACATAGGTTTAGCTAAAAGTAATGATAAATGAAGAGAAAAAGGAGAGATATATAAGAAAAGAGAAATTAAGAGGAGGACAACAAGCCATTGAGAAGGACATGAGAATTTGCTAAAGTCATACAGTTGCTTCAGAAAACAAGATCTCCAGAGGAGTGTGGGGGCACTGCCTAAAAGAATTAAGCTACCTTGGGGAAATGAAAACGGTTAAACTTGACACTGCTCTTGCAGAAAGTGAGAGCAGGAAGAAAACCTTTTATAAAGAAATATTAGGATGGTATGTTTGTGAAGTAAAGTTTGCAATAAATAGACATATGGGAAAGAGTCCAAGCAAGTAGAAAACAAAGTAACTCCACTTCTGGGAGACAAGATGTAGTCATGAGTAGCTATACTCCTGAGTACTGAAGGAGTCAACAACAGTGGTGTTTGAACCGATTTTATATTTGTGCAGCCTGTCTTCAAAAGCTGGTGACAAGGCTAAGAAAGTAACGGGCTTTTGCATACCTATTTGCTTATTTTCTCTTTCAGGGAAGATTATGTAAAATGTTCTTTGAGGTAGGATGGGGAGTTTCCTGAATTGTAACCCTATTGCAGATGAGCAATGACATCTGTTTTGAAAGCAGAGTCCAAACTGCACCAGTCCACTTCCGCTGAGGTAAGTTCCATGGGTGTGTATCTGGATTTCAAAAAGGATTTTGACAATGTGCCCTCAGGATGTTAGTGAGAAAACTGAAAGGTGAAAGTGTGAAGCTCAAATATGTGACATGGGTAGGAAATTGTCTGCCTCAGTATCGGCACAGGAGCTGCTTAACAGATTTGATGTGGATATTACATAGATTTGGAAGTAAAGACTGGCCTGTCTTGTGATGACACCAGGATGGTTCTGAATGAAGGGGTCAGTGTTCAGAATGAACATTTAACTGGCATTTGAATGTAATGCAAAGAAAAAGTTCAAGGCTTTGCATTTTGCAGGGAGCAAATTCAAGAAAAAACATATATGTTAGGAGGGATATCTCCAGCAAGGTCAGAGGTAGGAAGAGCATGTGGAGGTTATATATACCTACCCCTGTGCTGAATCATATAATGTAATATGAAATTATTGTGACAGAGGTTAACATGATAATTTGGGTGAATAGTTTGGGGGATGGTTCCTACAAATGGCAAGGTCCTCTTCCCATTTAGAGGATATTCTTAAAGATGCCTCTGAAGCACTTTAGTTCTTTCTTGAAATGATATATGGAAAAAACATTACATTATTTAAAAGGCATATGATTTTGAAGGAAGAGATTACATTGACTTTTATAGGAACACTGTTTTGAAAAGCGATTATAAGAACATGGCATGAGCACGTACTGGAAGACAAAACAGCAAGGGTGATATGTTACAGACAATTATCACGGGTGGAGCTGAAGGAGGAGAATGGAGAAAGAGAACATAAGAAAACTGGGGCATAACTGATATCTGCATAGGTATAATGGCCTTAGAATATGATTTATTTTCTACAACCATGGCTAAGTTATATAATGTAGGTCAGATGAGAGCTTCAAAGATGTGTTTGGGAGATGACAAATAAAAATGGAGAAGGGGAAAAAGATATACTGCTATGCATATATATTGGCTATAACATTTAGATAGGTTTGTTAGAGTGTAGGTCAGCATGTTTGTGTGGGTGATAGATTATTCCTTGCATGTAAAGCATTGCAGGTTCTTGTCTTGCATGTCATGCTGCCTTTTAAAATAGTTTTTAGGTACGTACTAAAGCCGGACATTATTTTGTATGAATTTTTAAAACTGAAGTAGAAAAGTATAATGCTTGTACTCGGGCAGTTGTCAAGTTATGAAACATTTAGTTATGTTGGATTAGGTTAAGCTCCCCTTTATCTGCATTTAGGACTATTGACACTCCCTATAGGTCTCAAGTTCATTACTTATTGGATTCCCAGATACCCTTGGGACATTGAATCTTGACTCTGTACTATGCAATTATTTGGCTGTGCACAGACAGCTACATTTCTGCTTGGAAAGATGCAAAGCATTTACCACAGATTTTTATGGCCTTTTGCTAAAGGTAGAGAAAGTAAAAATTTGTTGAGTAGGAGTTAAATAAAAATGACTTTTTGTCATCACAAGTGTGAAAGCCATTGGTGTTAATAGCCAAATACTGTTTTTTTTTACCACACATAGGAATTCATTTGCAGCTCTTTTTTAGAAGATACTTGTGCCTTAGTTAATCTCCAGTTTAGGTTTGCACTGAGCATTATAACCTTGATAGGAAATACATGGGCTTATTTTTGGATAGTAATTCTTCACGTGCTTGTGGCTTGGTTGCCTTTGATTGTGCTTATTTAAATGTGTGTGCCAGTAGTTGGCATGCCCACTACTTCACTGCCATTGTACCTGCTATAACTATCTTTTGCAAATAGAGGCTGCATTATCCTGGATCTAATCCTCAAACATAAAACCATAAATTAGTGACTTTTTCCTTCAAAACTTGTGGTACACCTGTTGTAAATACCTTTCTGTGTAGGGACTTATCAGAAGTAAACCTTCTTCAGTTACTTATTGACCTAAATAAATTCTGCTGTAATCCTTCTCTGATAGTCAGTTGCTAAAGTTGCTGCCAATGCCTCTTGCTTCTACTCCCACTTAAATAGCTGTATTGCTAAGGTAGTCCCTATCTGCACCAAATGTAATTAGAAATTTAAAAACAAGCCATTATGTTGAAATAAATGTATAAATACATTATATAACAATAGAAAGAAATTGCTTAATGCTTATAAGAAGTCTGATTCTACCTACCCGAACAGCATTTTTAAGCTAAGTAATAAAGAGCTTAAAGGAACCATTAGTAAGTTCAAAGCAGAGTATGAACTTAGTACAGACAGTAAAAACAAAAATAACTGTAAATCTTTCTTAACTATGTCATGAAGTTAAGAACCAACAGCCAACAATGTTTGGAGATAGTCCACAATAATACCATTCATTCTTAGCCAAAGGAAATAGCTTTTATCCTAGCTGACAAATTTAATGCAAATTTCCCTCTGCCCATAGCTATAGCTATTCTACAGATTCCACTATCCCAGCCACCACTGTTAATTGCCATGAAGCAAGTTCTTTGAGCCATATCAAAAGCTAAGAACACTTAGGCCAAATGCCCTGATACTATACCAGGTTGCCTGATTCTCTATATGGTCTGTTTGAACCCCTACTTAACCTCATAAATCTAACCTCTCCACTAGTTACATTCTAGAAGTCTGGAAAACAGCCATTGAAATATCATTCCATAAGGGTGTCCCCATCACAGACCCTGGCAACTTTACACAGTTTCACTACCCTCATATATAAAGCTAAAGAGCATATTATTTCAGACCACATTAATCTGGACATTGAAAATTTCTTAACACAAGGAAGGTTCTGCCTCTTTAACCTCAGTAATTTCTTTGAAGAACTAACCAAAGAAGTGGATTGTGGTTATGGAGTGTATACATACATCTCAATCTCTAAGGTCAAGAAACCTGGACAAAGCCCAAAATAATGAGGGAACAAAGGGCCAATATCAGGGACAGATTTGTAAATATTGCTCTTAAAAACTTAGTTTCCAAAATACTAGGTTTTGCATTAGCATGTATTTTCTAAAAGATATGAAGTATGAAACACAAATGTCTTGTCATTTTATGATTTGAACTTTCAATGATTTCCTAGGAAATCACAGTTTTTATGATGAACAGGCCAAAAGCGTGCAGCAAAAATCTGGAAATTCTGAGAAAATCTGGAAAGTTGAGAGGTATACAGCATATCTGAATGTAGTCAAAGACTTTGACCCTATTCACCATGCAGGTATTATTGACAGACATATAAATCTGATATACATTTTTATGTTGTGCAGTGGATAGCTAATTAGTTGTTTGAAAGAACCCATATAGTTAAAGTCATAGGTGCCACACTTGAAATCAGGAACATTATCAATGGTGTATCACAGGAGTCAGTGCTTGGCCCACTCCTACTTGGCATCTCATTCTTAGATGTGCAAGCCAACACTCCTCGGCTATGGCTACATTAGAAATGACTAGATTGGGTGTTGTTCAATCTTCCACACTTGCTCCAATATGGATTAGACCATGTTAACAACTGGTGCAAGGACGGTGGTCTCAAATTAAATGTGAAAAAATGTAGCATAGTTCATTTTGCTAAACTGAGCAAAGTGTTTTCACATACTGTACAGATGACATACCCCTTAGACACTGTCATAATCAATCTAGACACTCCTGTTAACTCCTTATCATTTATCATGCATCTACAGTAGTTTGGGAAGCTTTGTGTGTGTTTAATTTCCAAAGGCATCTCCACTATATCCAAAAAAGTCTTAATTCTCCTTTACTTGTATCTCATCAAACCCATTTCGGAATATAGTGCAACTTTTGGAATGTACTTGTTTAAAAATATCATGCAACATGACAGACAGCAAAGATTTATAGCTAAAAAAAAAAATCAGTGTCCTCAGCATTCTTAGTTATCAGGACAGACTGGTATTCAGACTCTATATAGCTGTTCATTTTGAGCCATGAAAGCTTCAACCCTTTTTGACTTCCTATTCCTTCAAAGAACAAATAGTACCCCAAATACCCACTTAAAGGAGCTAAAGATTCATCAGCAGATAAATAAGACCTGTTAGCACAATAAATTAATATCCCAGTGTATCTCTTATATCTGGAATCAACTTCCACTGTATGTTAAGCAGAGCAGCACCTTTGCCACCTTAAAGATAAACTTAGATAATTGGATGAGCAACATCAAATTCCCCCTCAGTCTATCTTGCCTTGAGGTTAGAGGGAATTTTTGAATAGGGGGTGTTTGGCTAGGCTTGTGATGGCTTGCAGGCATTGCATAGTACTTACCTATGAACCTCTTAATCAAACAGTGAAGAAGCTTTCGGACTATAGTTGTCAATTGCTGTAAGAGTCATTTCAGGCTTATAACAATTGTATGCAATATTCTTGGAGTGTTCTCTTGCAGCACATACTGTGGTTTCTTACTCTCCTAGTCATATAATGTGTTTTGTAAGGAGTGCTTTTGTGGGTCCTAAAGAAATGTCTGGTGGTGTTTTAAGCAACAAATGCATTCTGTAGCCCAGGAGAAGGCATTAAAAAATCTACACTTGTCAGAAAAGAACCAAAAAGCATTTGCAAGAGAACTATTTTTAAGGACATGCAGAAAATGAGTGACATCAGAAAAAGGTGGTCGATAGCGAAAGACAGATGTAAAATCAAAAAAGTTGGAACCAACACCTGTGGGACTTTAGTCCTAGTTATAATTAACTGCAGTAAAAAATCAATGTTTGAATTTTTATGTCATATAACTGTTTGCAGAAGAAGGAAGTATACATTCAAATAGGCCACGTTAACAAGTTTAAACACTGACCCGAATGTGTCTTTATAGTGTACATAGATCAGCAAGTGCTCTATACTGTATAATCCAAAAACACACCTTGTGATTAGGTAAAGATGTGCTGCTTCTAACCTGTATGACTGCCATAGTAATTATTTGTCAGTGCAAAGCATAAATGACAGCTGAAATGTATGTGTGGCATTGCAGGTTGATTAGGCATGGTGTAGTTTGAAAATATGAGTTTATTGGCTTTCCTGGCTTACCTAGGAAGAGCTGAATTGCATCTGTGTACTTTGAGGTCTCTCTCTCTCTGAATAGAAAATATGGCATTTGGAAATTATACATTTTAGCTGCCATTTACAGTGGTCTCTATTTACAACTTATTAGTGATTCTGTTAATGGAGAGCAATAAACCTGTCAAGCAGGTTGATTTAGTACTACTTCAGCTGGCAAGTCTTAAGGCTGACCAGTACATAGCACAGGGCATAATATGGGAGTCAGAGTCAGATGAGGAAAAAATATTGTAACAGTATGGCATGTGGTTGCTTTTAATGAACACACACAAAAAATGTTGTGCTTAATTTTATTTGTAATACTAATGTTTATTTTTTATTGCAAACCATGTAGGTGTACTGGTCCGTAGAGCCCTTCCAGCAACAACTTGGGCTATAGGCAGATACAAATGTTTTCTAAAGCTTACCCAGCCTTTTAGAGTTGGTGATACAAACAACAGTACAGCAACATGGTAAAAGATTTCAGAGTTTAAACATACAGTATCAGCTAATAGGATTGAACCAAAGGTTAGTAGAAGGGTGGTAGGCTGAATAATGGGTTTGATAGTGTTAACTGTACCAGTGCCTGTTGATAAAAGGAATGGAGTTCTAAATGCAACTGTTTGAAAGATAGAGTTATGAGTTGATGAGAAACCAAGTCACTGAAAAAAATGCATAACAGAAAATTACCTGAAATTGCTTTTTGCAGTGAGCAAACCTTCCTGCAGCCCCAATGTGGGAAGCAATCCTGCAAACCTCAAAGCTACCAACTCTATATCTGCACAAAAATGAAAAAGAGAAAAAAATCTCAAAATAAATGAATCTCTGTTAGTGCACACACAAACTACATCAGCAGTGCTTTCCTTTAGAAAATATTTGCATTTTGTACACTGGAGGCTTTAGACTTAGTAACAAGGAAGTGTAGATATATGAATGAAATTGGATGGTTTGAAACTGTAAATATTTCAGTAAATACAGTTAGCCCTTTAAATATATTAATTTTACTGATTTTCAATCTTGCAGTAGTAGTATTTGCAGTAGTTCTAACAGTCAATTGCAAACACTGGGAAACTGTGCTATAACATTCCCAAATTTAATTACTCTTAGTAGAGTTACATACTTGAATAAGACCCTGTACATATCTTTTAAACAGGCTCACACTTTTTCCAGTAACCTTTCATATGTGATACCAATAAACTGTTATCCTATTCCATCTTGGGTCTAATCAGGTTAATAAAATCACCCTTCATTGCATTTGACTATCTTGTTTCATGTAACTCCTGATGCATCCAATGAACTTATAGTAATCTTTTATCAAATTATCAGTGTGTACATTAAATTTCAAAATTTTATTGACCTGTATACCCAGGCCTCTAGAGATCACCACTGATTCAATTTCTTCACCTAGAGTAATACAGGACATTCCAAATTTAACTTGTACTATATAATTTGTTTAGATCATCCACGGTGGTGCAGCGGTAGCGTTGTTGCCTCACAACAAGGGGTTCTCCCGTTCGATTCTTGGCTGGAGTGCGGGGAGTGCCTTCTGTGTGGAGTCTGCATGTCCTCCCCGCGGTTGGGTGGGTGTTCGAAAGACATGCTTAAATGGGCGTGCCTTTGTTGAAAGTTGAACGTCGAGCTGGCACCTCAGCGTTCGTGAAAATCTACTGCCAATCATTAGCGGACCGGAGTTCCACTGTGGCGACCCCTAACTGGAAAAAGCTGAAAGACAAAAACTATATAATTTGTTTAGACTTATCCTTACTAATAATCTTGTCATTCAAAATAACCCATTAATTTGTATTCCCTAAACATAGCTGCAGGACTTTCCCTGGACACTATTTAACAGTCTTGAGATTCTTTGCATAAAAACAGTAAAATGTGGGATTTCTAAATCAATCAGATATAAACCAAGTAAGTATGGACCTGGTCTCAGTCTTTGCAGAACTCCTTGCTATTTTTCTGTGTCCCATTAAGTTGGCCTTGGTGTCATCTGTTTTAACCTGTCAGTAAACGCCTGACATAACCAAGTCCCTTTCAAGTTCATAGACTGAAGTGGCAGACCTGTTCTAACCAGTTTATCTATTGGGAGGTAATGACAAACTTGATCAAAGGCATTGCATCTACATACAAAGTATCAGCTTTAAGTTTTTGCTCCATATAGTTGTAGAAAAGCTGTTTACATGTTATTAAAGATATAGGATTATGGTATAAATGCTGGTAGATGTTATTTTGTTCCACTTCTTTAACTCCTTAAGAAGTTCCTTTCAATTTATTTTTTTTCTTTAACTTTACTAGAGTTTGAAAAGTTAATAGGTCTGTAGATTACTAGACTGGGGGGAGGGGCTTTCCTTTTTGTTTATAAATAGGCTTCACAATGGCTACCTTCCAGTCATGTGGAATTTTAGATCACTCTTTACTTTTGAAAATCATCTGTCATGGAGTAATTAACTTTGTTTTTAGACCCTTTAGAGGTTTATTGGCTTTCCTATTGTGTCCTGTTGCCTTTTTACAGTTCATTTTTAACAAACTATTAAGGTCATTTCATTTATCCAACATTTAGCTAAAATCTGTATTATTTCTACTCTTTCACTTACTGCTCTACCATCATAGTTAATAACTTCTGCAGGTTGTTTTTTTATTGTTCCTCTGCCTACTGTAGTTGTTAAACGTCTTGATTTACCAGTCATATAATCAAATAACCTTTGTTTGTGTATTTGATGGTCTCTTTTGATACCCCATCTTGATCAACTGATCCATTTTTAACTATTTTTTATATATATTTTGCACTCAGCAAATTCCATTTTTTAATAGCCAGGCAGTAGTATATGGCTTCATATTTCATTGCCAGAAAACAATATTTTGTGTTTAATTGTAAATTGCATCATCATCATCGTCATACTTTTAAGATTGCCTATAGTTGTCTTATTTCTGAAAACAATGTCACATTATACCATATTTAGGCATATACTTACAGTCTTATAATTCGTAATAAACCTGTATTTCTGAACCACTTCCTTATCGTTAGCTGCTGGTTGATCTGCCAAGCTAACCTTAGCTCTAATGACTTGATAATTGCTATTAGCTAGTTGATGACAAAAGTTCATATTCTTGGTAACATTCTCTGGGATGCATGAAATATACAGGATGGCCTCTCTGGTTGGCCTTTTAATTTGTTTTAGATAATTATCATACAGATAGTGTAAATATTTTTATTATGGGACTGGGTCTATTTGCTTCTCCATAGTTTGTCTGAGGCAGATTTAAGTCAACTAAAATGAAACATTTGTAGGCATTTTGAATGTATATTTAGGAAAGAATTGCTTCCATTCCCTTTTTTGCTTTTGGAGGTCTGTAGATTCCAATAATTTGAATAGGTTTACTAGTTATATTTGCACAGAGAGAAATGTTATGGGTACAGTAGAAACAGTTGTTTGTATTGTCCAAGGTTTGTACTGTTTCTTTTAACAGATTGACACAGACTCTAATGCCTTGATGCTCTTTCCTGTTACAGTAAAAAACTATATAACTCTCAAAGTCTGAAACCTTTTATTATACTAGGATCTACATCATGAGTTGCCACTGATTCTCTCACCAGTAACACCTTTTTTAATGATCCTGATTTTTAGAAAGTAGCTATTCAGGAAAATTCTCAGCAAAAATCCCTATTCCTGTGTTTGATATGTGCAGCTTCTCTCTTTATAAAGTGGTTATTATACCTAGGGCTAAATGGTCATTTAAGTCCTGTCCTTCATTTTTTAATGATTTCTTTACCTATACATTAATCCTATAAGTTTTATTATTAATAGATTGTTATCCTGAACGTCTGCAGAATGCATGAGAAAATTGGGTTGATCCATAAATTCTAACATCTCCAGAATATCTTCATAAACTTTGCAAAGCATACTTTTTTAGCAATTCATAAAGTCTATGGTCCACAGTTTCCTGAAACCTACTCAAGGGCTTCACAGTCCTATCCATCTTCATGGCATAGATAGAAAAAGCTCTAACTACACTGTGGGAAACTCAAGTTCAGTTATCACTTCAGGTGCCAATAGATCCCTAGACTGAGTTTTTCTGATACCATGTGACTTGCCGATGTATAGTGCATCCATCAGTACTGGGTCTGAGGATGCCTTGTGTGCCAGGCACAGGTCACCCCTTATCAGCCTGTAGAATACAGAGTATAGTGACATGGCTTTGAGTTGGTCTATGAAGGACATATTGTTTAGGCCTTGCATCCTTTCAGTAAGGTACCTCTGAAGGAGTTCCAGTTGTTGCATCTGTCTGTACAGATACATGCCAACATAAGCATTATACTCGATGAATGTCCTAATGAGGGCTGACTAACAGGACAATGATATCCCTAGGGCTAGACACAATCCCTTTGTTTATAACCTGCACAGTATAGGACTTTCTCACAACAGTGAACACACAGTCAAAAGTTAGGCCACTGTTCACATAAGTTTACAAATCACAAACAACTGAGTCAACTCCAACTGCAATGTGTAAAAGTAGTATATATAAAATATATCAACCATAATAGTCAGGAATTTTCATTTTGCACACACACATACACAAATAAGTGTGTATTAAAAATTATAATAGGATTAATGATGATGACTAGAAATCATGCTTCACAATCACAGCTATAATTCCTGGAATTTCAGATCATAATAATGGAATTTTATCTTCTTAACACGAGTAAATCAGTATCCCTGCATATATTTGATGAAACTGAACTCTGTCATTAATATTTATTTACTGCATTATTTTGTAATATAGAAACTGAAGATGTGAATCAAGAGAGCACTATATAATTTACAACAGAGGCAAGTAATAAAAAAGGCTAAATAAAGCCCTTTAATATGCTAGCATTGTATATAAACTGTACTGAGTATTGCCTTAAGATGATGAGTATAGCTCCCTAGGAGAGCACTTAGTATCTGAATATAGTCTTTACTCTTGTGCATGAACAGCTACAAACCATTTAGCAATATTGCTGAATGCTAAATTACTGGTGGTGATCATCCCCAGCCCTGGAAAAAAGTGCTACTAACAATTGGAAACATGCATGTTGCATTTCTTTTTTCAATTGTATAAAACTAATCCAATAACCTTAGGGTGTCGTCCTGAAATTAGCATTTATGTAACAATTTACCCATTAGAGTCCACTGTATAGAAGATGCAGTTTGATCAATGTCAGCATAGCTGTGCAAGTCTGTGCATGGACAGACCTGCTGCATTTAACATTTGACAGTAGCTAAAATCTACACCAAAGCTGAAGTAATTCAGAACAAATAGACCAATTCCAGTCTTATTCCCTGGTCTAAAAATGTCTTCTTTAAACATAGTAAGTCATTCCCTCATCACTCTTTGAATAACAGTACCAGAATAACCTAAAACTGAACTTTTGTTAGTAATGAGAAATCAACCCAAAGCTTCTGGTCAGGCATAAATAAACTTTTACATCCAGGCCACTCCAAAACACCAACCCCATCTGGTCTCTCTCTAAACTCTCCAAACCAGATTGCTGATGCTTTCAATACCTTTTTTACTGAAACTGTCCAATCTCTAGCTAACACCTTACCACCTGTTAAATCTACCCTCTCATCCTCCCTAACAACCTTACCATCTACCTTTCACTTAAAACCTATTCCTACAGCCCTCATCTATACTTCATAAACTTACACCTTGTACTCCCTCAGCTGATCTCCTACCACCTGAATACCTTCAAACTGCTGTAAAAGTTCTTGCCTAGCCCATTTCTATCCTAATCAATAGAACCATAACTGAAGGCTCCATTCCTTCACTCTGGAAAATCTCTCACATAATCCCACTTCACAAGGGTGATAACTCAACTGAACACTCTACCTTTCGGCCAATAGCCCTACTATCACCACTAGCCAAAATCATGGAAAAATGCATCCATCAACAATTTTTGACCACATTCTCCAAAATAACCTTCTAGCTGACTGTCAACATGGTTTTAGACCGTTCCACAGTACCACCACTGCTCTCCTATCCTTTACAGACTGCATTAATAATCATTGTAACAATAACATGCTCTCCTCTGCTCTGTTCATTGACCTATCTAAAGCTTTTGATATGGTTAACCATCAAATACTTCTCAACATACTCAATTCATTCTCACTTGACACACAGGCATTACAATGGTTCAAGTCCTACTTGCACAATAGACAGCAGGCTGTCCTTTGGGATAATCACCTATCCAAACATCTCCCTATTACCCTTGGTGTCCCTCAAGGCTCTATCCTGGGACCTCTACTCTTCTCCATATTCATTAACAACCTTTCTACAAATTTACCTCTACCTACCTGCATACAATACGTAGATGACTCCAGTTTGATTTGTAAAGCATCCACTTCATCTGAACTCCAGTCCATCACCCAAATAGTATTTAACCTAGTAGAAAACTGGTTCCAACAAAGTCGCCTCCTCCTAAATGCCAAAAAAAAACAAACTATTACTATTTACTCCAGTTATTAAATCCACCCCAATAGATTTTTCTATTACATCTATCGATGGTACAATCATAGCTCCTGATCCAACTACCAAACTCTTAGGTGTACTGATTGACCACAACCTCAACTTTGACTCATATATTAATGCCACTATTAAAACAGTAAACTGAAAACTTGGATCCTTGTATAGGATAAAACCTTTTCTCACCCCAGAAGCCAGAGCTACTATTGCCCAGACCCATCTGATCTCCACCCTCCTCTATGCCTCACCCATTTATACTAATCTTTCCAAAAGCAACCTAAACAAATTGTCGACTTCTTATAACAATATTGCCAGGTTTGCTACTGGGTCCTCTTTTAGAACTCATCACTGCCTAAATCTCAAACTTCTTGGATGGCTTGAACTAAAGAACCAGCTAGAATTTCAACAACTCTCCATTACCCATAAAATTCTGTACCAGCCTAGTAATACTCCTATTCTCAGTAGCCTCATCCCCCCCTACACAAACCTTACTAACCTTCGCTCAGCAAATAAACTACTGGTTACCATCCAGAAATCCCACAACAAGGCAGGTGATACTCTTTTCTCTAATTCAGTGGGAAAGATTTGGAACAAGCTTCCCACTAAACTTACATCTCTCTCATCATTACCACTCTTTAAAAAGCAACTAAAGATTCAACTAAAAACACAATGGCTTTGTCCTTGTACTAACCCTGACTAACACCCCCCCACCCTCAGTATAACATTATTCTATTTCTCCTCCAATAACCCACTTTGCAGAATTAGTAAATTCTTCCCTCACTCCCTTCTTAGTATCTTATTCCCAAGGAACTGTCACTGACTATGCTCTTTACAACATTCTTTCTGCAGTGAGCACGTCTTCCACCTTGTATATAGACCAACTATTTCTTTCACTATGACTGTAATTACTTCTTCATGCACATATATTTAATAATTTTCTTATTTCTCAGTGTTATATATTTTTATAACCTATATACATCATTTTAAAGGTACATTCCTACCCAATATACTTATGGTGAATATCAGTCACTTTCCCATGGTAATAGTACTGTATTTTGCCTTGCTAAACTCAGTAGTCACAGTCTGTATAATTTTAGTTCTGTATAATTCAAGTTGTTGAAGAAAATCTTCATGTATATGTATTTTAGATATTTTTTTGTTTTACTTTTGTTCTGTCTTGATTTATTTAGTTTAAAGTGGAGCTTATCTCCCCGGGCCTCTACTGAAAATGAACATGTATCCAGTTAGACTAGCCCGGTCAACAAATGTAAAATAAAATAAATAAAATAAATAAATAAAATTCTAACAAACAATTGTATTCTTCCCTTAGGCAAGTGCACCAGTTATTAAATTCATTGTTTGATCTGGTTATTATACAATTTTTTATAACATCAGTTGCTCTCCACCACCATACAACATACCACAGACTAACAAAATATTATTGCCAAGGTGTGCACATCTGCATCATTTCACCACTGCATGCAATGTACTCCTTGTAGTGTAATACCACAGAGTCTAATGTTTTTGTCAAGGAACTGCATGTGAGATGTCAGTGTGCTTTCTGTTTGTCTACTAGCAATTGAATGTGCTTAGACATTAGATATCTTATTTAGTAACAAAAAACATGAATGACTTAATTTGTAGGTTAATGAGATCTCACTAATTAATTAAGCTCCCATGGAACTTAATGCTGCACTCTATTCTTAAGCCTCTGTCATAATGTTGGAAGTCATCAGTATTAGTTTAATAACAATGCTGAGCATGTAAAAATTATTTTTAGCAACACCACCATTTACTTCAGGTAACCCGAATGTAAAAAGAAAAACAGAAATATAAAAATAAAATAAATAAATGTCCCTAGCTGAAGAATGTAATCTGTTCCTCTTATGCTACCAGTACAACAATAATCCAGGTGACAGTAAAAGGACAGCTTATTCTAGACTCTGTTCCTGTACTTTAAGAATTCTTTCCCTGAATCCATACACCAGTGTGTTACTCCATACTCGAGTGAAATGCCTACCCAGTATTTTGTTATGTTCTCTGGGGTGTTATTTTTATCTTTATATCTTGTTATAGTATGTTGAAGAAGGTACCACTGAGTGCCTTTAAATATCTGTAATACTGTGTGGGCATACTTATAGATTTAACACATGTATTAACCAGTAATGCATACCATGCTGTTTTTAATAAAAAGAATGAATAATGCAGGCAGCCATAGGAATTTAATCCTTGCCTCATGTCTTTTAGGAGAATAGTAAAAGTAGAGAAAGTATTTTTTCAGCTCTCAAGAGATGTGAATTTGTATAACCTCAACAACGATGCCATTACCACTAGTCACATAATTGCTGATTCCTTGGTACAAGCTGATGCAGACACATGACTGAGTTCTGATGGCATACTCAAGAACCTTGAGATGTAACTGCAGCACATTTGAAATGGATATGTTCATTATATTGATCACTGTCTTAGTAGCCTTAGCTGTATTGGCTGCATCCTGCCAAGGATATAACAACCTGCCACCTTCCAAAGCTACAGGGCACCTTCCCTGCACCCAGTCTGTCAGGCAGTTTGAGCTGAGCTAGATAAACGACAAGTTTGGGTGTGAAGTCATTCAGAGCTTTACTGTTACAGAAGAGTATGCTCCTCTGAGGCTTTTGAAGTTAGTCGGCTTGTGCTTTTCTTTGCTTGGCAGATAAGTTCGCTTTGAGGAAAAACTTCCATTTTCTTAATTTTGTTGATGTTTTATGACATTCCTCTTCCTCAAAGTTATTTAAAGCTAGGATTGTTGTGCTTTAATGGACTGTCTTGAGACTAATGTACTTTTAAAAGGGGGTATAAATTTTATAAGCGAACGCACTGAATTGCGAACGCTACATAATTGACCCACAATCCACAAACACCCAAAATGTCGAACACATGGATCAGTGATTTTTTTCCCAGTGAAAAAATCACTGATCCATAAAAAAAAAAAAAAAAACACAAAATAAAGTGGGGGGTTTCGTCCCCACAGCCCCCGATGTGGGGGGCTGTGCCCCCCCCACCCCCTACTTAAATATACCAACTCCTAGATCGCACCACAGTGGAGGAAATGGCAAAGTCCGAAAACGGCCCAGTGATTTTTTTTTCCCTAGGAAAAAAATCACTGTTCTGTGCTTTCGGTATTTTGCCATTTCGTGTAATGATGTTCGACTAAACAGCGTTCGCTAAAATAATTGGGAACCTTTAAAAGGAGCACTTGTTTTTTTCTGTCGGTTTAACAGTGGTATAAAGTAACTGAAAAAAATTTTCCTGTGGAGAAATTTTGTTTATTTTATTTTTTGTGAGGCTAGCAGAGTGTTTTAAAGTGCTTTTTTATGTGTTTTTGTGTTAAAAGAGTATGTTTGTGGACTGGTAGTGTTTACAGGCAATAGCTGCTTATTTTCCTTGGGAAAGAGAGATGATTTTTCGTTTGACCATGGAGTAGGCTACTGCTCCCACTATCAGCACTTCTTCCAGCCACAAAAAGGTAAAATTAGCCTTTGCAGGCTAGCAGTTTGCCTCTGCTGCAGGTGAGTGACTCTGCTGTGGCCATTTAGTGTACCTCAGACCACTCATCTATTTCTTCAGATCCCTCTAGTATAGCACCTACAGCCACTATGGACTGTGGGTTAGCCATGTGTCCTCTGCAGCTGTTGGGGTCCCCCCTCAGTGGGCAAGGGAGGGTCACTCTTATTGGTCCTGGGAGAGGGAACAGTGAAGATTTCCCTGTTGTGCCAGAATGCTGTGGCCATCCCTGGGGAAGCTGCTGCTGCCATTAGTAATATGAATGGCGCCATCTTTCCTGTCAAAAATAAACAGAAAATCAAGCATGTATCTGCGCCTCAATTGTCTTTGGATAGTAGTTTACTGACTCTAGCACAGGGTTTAATTCAATCTAATGATCCTTCTTGTAAAGTAGTTTCTGGTAAAAGGAAGAGGAATTCCTCTTTTCTTAGAGATTCAAGATTATGAATTTGAAAAGGAAGATGCAGTGATGGATACATTTTTTTTTCTTAAATTTCTGATTCAGATTCAGAGGAAAGCTTATTTTCTGTTTCTTCCAGTGGGGGTCTTTCTCTGAAACTGTTACTAGAATGTGCCAGTGTTTTCAGTGGGGGATCACTGAGATTTCTCAGTCCCTCAGAAAATAATATGAATATTTATTTATTTTTCTTTACTTACCAGGAAAGTCTGACTGGGTAATACCCATTTTCAGCTGAGGCCTGGGGAGAAAAGCTCCATTTGCTTACATTGTATTATACTAAGATCCAGTTAAGCACAGAGTCGTTACATTTCTAATGATATTTGTACACAAACAGTAGTTACATTTATACATTCTAAGATTTTACAGAGGTGGAACTTACTAAAGAGAAAGCCCACGTGCAATTTAGTGGATTGTACAGGAAGCAGTTGTGTATAAAAATTGTTTTGTCATTTCAGTGAGAGGTTGAGTGCATTCTGTTTGAAGAGAGTATTTAGTGAATACAAAGTCTCAACCTTGCAATGAGCATGTGAGGACCAGGACTGGCTAAGATGTTTAAAATTGTGGAGTTTGTTGAAGAGTTTTATTTTGTGTGGGGATACTATTCCAGAGTTTAGCAATGTATTGCGAGTAGAGCGAGTCTCCTACAACATTATTTGACTTATTTGTAAGTAATAAGAATTTGTTACTAGAGTGGAGGTCCCTTGCTGGACAATAGGCCAGTAATAATTTATGTAGTACAGGGCATTTTTCTGGATGATGAATGAGTGTGTGTGCTATAGTTGGTTGTGAATATATTAGGTAGCTGTGTAGTTCAACCCAGTTTAATTGCTTTAAGCTGTGACAGTGGTGAGATCTATGAGGGAGACTGGTGGCAAATTTAGCTACTTTAATGTAGCAGAAGCCAAGTTTCTTTCTTTGAGTGTTTAAGTTTGTTAGGGTAGAAGCAGCATATAAGAGAGTTAGCAATAAAAATGTGGTGGCTAGAGTTTTTCTTGCAGTATTTGTAAGGAATCCATTGATCCTATAAAGGGAGCCTAGATACTGGTGTGTAGATTTAATGGTGTGCAGTATATGCTGGTCATATTTGACACTGTCATCTATTATAACGCCAAGAAGTTTACTGTGGCTTACAGTTTCAATGACAGTATTATTTGCTGACTTTATGGCAAAAAAATTGCTTTTGATTTTGTCAACTTTTTGAGGTAAAAAGCATTAACTTTGTTTTCTTTGGGTTGAGTAGGTTTCTACAGAGAAGAACGATTTTTGGGTAATGTCTTGGAGCTTATTTATTGTTGAGGCTATGCGTATTAATGTTGAAATGTCTGCATACTGAGCTAAACTAGCATGGTGAGTGGAGGTTTGGAGGTCATTAATATATTAAATAGGAGAGAATCCTGAAGGACACCTGCAGTAACTGGGTGAATGAATGAGCAGGTTTGTTGCCATTTAATGGCTTATTGCCTTCCAGATAGGTAACTAAAAAACGCAGCAAGGAGTATTGTGAAAGGCCTATTGAGTTGAATGAGCAGCTCATAGGTAGGTACTAGGTTATCGGCCCAAGGGCCTAAGTATGCCTAGCCAACAAGGTTCCCTGGCTTACGCTGCCCAAGAAATTAAGCCACTAAGGCTTATTAACTGGGGCGTTGATATGTATAAAAACAGTAGTATTTTATGAATTGTTGTAACCTGATGAAGCGCACTTTTTAGGTGCGTGAAAGCGCTCGTTCTGTTTTTATAATTAAAGATTCTTTACCATCGTGGTGGCTCCAGTAATTTGTTTGGATATTCTGCTGTCAATTTCGCTGGTGCCTTTGGATGATATTGCTGGGTTTCGTGCTTTTGGTTTTGGTCTCTTTGTTATTATTCCTGGCTCATCAACACGCGATGGATACACCGAATATTGAGCTTGACTACGTTCTGGGTAATACTGATAATATACCTAATTGGAATGAATTGTTCTATCAGAAAGAAAATCCATTGCTTAATTATGACAACAAAATAAATACTCCGCCAGTGGTTAATACCAGCACGGAGAATGTACAAGAATTTTACTTGGCCTTAAGGAGCTTAGAAAACAATTTGTATAAACTCCATAGACTTATCTGGCAGAGGAAGCATTTGGAGGCGTGCTTGCACTTCAAGGTTATCCCGCGTGGCATGCGGGTACTCTGCATGCCGAGTTACGGAGAAGCGCATCCTGAACTCCTACGAAAATGGCAACAGCTGAACTTGGACCTTGGCTACAACTATTTAAAGTTGCTCATTGAATATTTTTTGCCCATAGAGGAGAACCTCATAACTAAGGTTGAAGGTGAGCACAAAGCACTTATTACTCAATATAAAAGTGACTTTTGCGTGATTAGAACAAACAATATGTTGAGACAATTAGTTTTTTATAGTAATAAGCTAGAACAAACCAAACTAAGAAAATTAAAACGTGACTGTAATGACTTTGAAACAGGCCACATCTTCTTATGGCCGAGGTTTAATGAAGCGGTAGCTTCAGGTGAAATCAATAATCAAAATAGTGCAGCATCTCATGGTACGAACAGCAAGACTAATAGAACTGAGCCAATTCATGAAACATCCAATAGTGCTGCTTCGACCCTATCACAGTTTGATGGGGACATTACGCCAACTATCTCTTCCCTTCCCTGTAATCAACAGGGTTTGAACTTAAATTTGACAACTGGAGGAGCTAGATCTAAAGAAATAACATCTCAGACAAATAATGTATATAAAGCGACCCATGCTTTAAACTCCCCTCTTCCATACAAACATCGAGCGCAAGCACGCTCAACAAGCAGGGGGAGAGGGAAGCGCAAGATGTCCGACGAGAACTGGGGGAACAGAAAGAAGAAATTCTAAACACGTTGTTCATTAATATGTCTTCTAGACTTCTGACTGACATTGACTGTTCTGTTCTTAATAAGGGACTTTCTTTCATTCCCTCTCGAGGGAGTGAATTATCAGACACTTTAATTTCACTTCGTAAATTTACAAGAAAAGTAGCTTTGAAACTACTTTTTAAAGACTCAGCTACTGCAGTGCATGATTATAATGTTGTTGAATTGAAAAGGAAGAGTTCTTATATACCACCCTTACCGAGCTTTGTGGACTGTTTTCAGAGAGCCTGTGAACACGATTTTTATTTATATTTTGGTGAAAAGCGGCATAAAAAGTTGTTCGTGAACTTGAATGCAGCCCAGAAACAAAGTCTAGACACCCTTTGTAAAGACAACAGTTTGACATTCAGACCTGCCGATAAAGGGGGGGGGGGGGTTGTAATAATGGACTCTATTTTTTATAATGACATGATGAATAACATGCTTAATGATGATGTTGCCTATTCTCTAATATGTAAATCTGAAGTTGTGTCAATTATTAGTAATGTTCATGACATGCTATACGACCTTCTAATGTCTAGATGTATCAATAAGTCCCTATATGAGTTTCTTGACATTGAGGCACCCTTGATACCCATAATAAAGGGGTTGCCGAAGATACATAAAGGAATTCATCCACCACCCTTGCGGCCGATAGTATCTGGCAAATTATGGGTAACGGAGAATGCATCAAAATATGTACAATCAAAGATTGGTCCTCTAGTGGAGAAGATACCTACTATCCTGAAAAATACATACAAACTGCTAGATGATTTAAAAGAGGAATCACTACTTGACAGGGTAACATCTGATACTCTTATGGTCACTCTAGATATTAAGAGTCTGTTTACGAGTATACCGAATGATTTCGGTATAGAGGCTGTCAGGAAACATCTTAATGAATGTGGTAACACTAGTAATGATGAGCAGTTTATTATTTGTACTTTGCTTGATATAATATTAAACAACAATATCTTTATATATCGGGATAGTATATATAGGCAGGCATGGGGGGTAGCCATGGGCACCCCCTGTGCGAATGTCTATGCGAATTTAGCAGTGTATGAGTGGGAGAGGACACACGTCTTCAATGAAGAGAATTTCATCAATAATGCCATCTACTATAGGAGATTTGTAGATGATATCATACTTTTTTGGAATGGTACCATCGATTCCTTGTATGATTTTGTAAATTACATGGGGAATACCACCTCCTTTTTGAGCTTTACATATGAAGCTTCCCTGGTTAGTATTAACTATCTTGACATCACTATAGTTAAAAATGATAAAAATGAGTTTTTTACATCATTATATAGGAAACCCTGTTGGAAAAATGGAATATTACATTATGAAAGTATGCATCCTAGGCACATTTTTCCAAATATAGTTAAAAATCAGATGGAGAGGGTTACTAGACTCTGTAATACCGATAGGGAAAAAGAACGCCTTTTAGATTTCCAGAGACAATGCTTTATAAAAAGAGGTTATCCGAATCAATTAATTATGAACCACGGAAATGATGGTCTGAATGCCTCAAAAAGAGGATTTATGAATAGGCCCACAAATGGACATTATAACAGATTTCAGAAAAGTATAATACACTATGACATCAAATATTCTAATGATGTCAATCATATTAAAGATATTTTAGTTAAGAACTGGAAACTGCTAAATATGAATAAAGAAATGATGAACATAGTAGGTAACTATCCCAGGTTGAGATATAGTAATTGTTTCAACTTAAAAAGGATTCTATGTAAAGAAAGAGTTTCTTATGTACCTAAAGATCTAAGAACCAACTTTAGACAAGGAACATTTCCTTGCAATAAATGTTGCATCTGCAAATATATTACAAAAGAACAGAATTATATAAATAGGGAACTAGGTGTGAATTTTACCCCCAATTTTTATGCCACATGTAATACCACCAATGTAATTTACTTAGCAACATGTGACTGTTGTGATGTATTTTACGTGGGTTTGACAACACATAGATTCAAAGATAGGGTGTACAATCACATATACGATATACGGAAAATGAATGAAAACAATGTACTAGCCCGACATTGTCAGATGTGTCCAGCCCATAGTTTTAGATTCAGAGTCCTACAGATTCTATACCCTAACAAAAGGGAAGGTGATACATTAGGCACACTAGAACTATATGAGTTGAGATGGATTTTAACACTTAGGGCACATTTAGAACCTGGCCTCAATACCTCACTCAATATTAGACCAGCTCTTCTGTGACCTTATATTTCCCTATCTAAATACATCATGGTCTAGATAAAGTAATTATTTTTATACTTTTATGACACCTGTATAAGATAGCCGCTCCTTCATGGGTCACTTTTATCATTTGGAAAGAACTTTCTTTTGTTTTTTGCTTTTAGCATGTTATTAAATGTGTTATATTATTGATTTGGATAAATATATCCTTTTATATACTGATGGTCTTACGGAATAATAGTGATTACAGTTTATATAGACTATATTTAAATATGAGTTGCCATTTTCATACCTTGTTTGTTATTTATTCTTTTTCTATTTTTTTCTAGTTTTCCTTCCCCCCCCCCTTTTCCCTCCCTCTTTCCTTTCTCCCCCTCCCTTCTCCCCCCCTTCCATCCTTTTTCCTCTTTTTCCCCTCTTTCTTTTCCTTTTTCTGCGTCTATCATAGAATGTCTTTATATATTAGAAATATCATCAGTGATTATTTTATAATAGAACTTAGGTTCTGATTTTAAATATTTAAAAACAAGGTAGTCTTTATTGAGTTAACATAAGATCACCTACATTCTTTGGCAGAATTTGTATCGTAAGATATGTCAATATTATATGCACCGTAGGCCTTGGTTTTAAGGTTGCCTAGGATATATCTAATTGATTTTTAAATTGATTAATTAGAACTGTTTTCCCGCCACTAAGGCTTATTAACTGGGGCGTTGATATGTATAAAAACAGTAGTATTTTATGAATTGTTGTAACCTGATGAAGCGCACTTTTTAGGTGCGTGAAAGCGCTTGTTCTGTTTTTATAATTAAAGATTCTTTACCATCGTGGTGGCTCCAGTAATTTGTTTGCATATAAGAGAGTTAGCAATAAAAATGTGGTGGCTAGAGTTTTTCTTGCAGTATTTGTAAGGAATCCATTGATCCTATAAAGGGAGCCTAGATACTGGTGAGTAGATTTAATGGTGTGCAGTATATGCTGGTCATATTTGACACTGTCATCTATTATAACGCCAAGAAGTTTACTGTGGCTTACAGTTTCAATGACAGTATTATTTGCTGACTTTATGGCAAAAAAATTGCTTTTGATTTTGTCAACTTTTTGAGGTAAAAAGCATTAACTTTGTTTTCTTTGGGTTGAGTAGGTTTCTACAGAGAAGAACGATTTTTGGGTAATGTCTTGGAGCTTATTTATTGTTGAGGCTACGCGTATTAATGTTGAAATGTCTGCATACTGAGCTAAACTAGCATGGTGAGTGGAGGTTTGGAGGTCATTAATATATTAAATAGGAGAGAATCCTGAAGGACACCTGCAGTAACTGGGTGAATGAATGAGCAGGTTTGTTGCCATTTAATGGCTTATTGCCTTCCAGATAGGTAACTAAAAAACACAGCAAGGAGTATTGTGAAAGGCCTATTGAGTTGAATGAGCAGCTCATAGGTAGGTACTAGGTTATCAGCCCAAGGGCCTAAGTATGCCTAGCCAACAAGGTTCCCTGGCTTACGCTGCCCAAGAAATTAATTTCCTGTGCCCGTGTGGAGCAGAGCCACAGAAGTGATCCCTGGGGTATATTTCCTATTTCCCATCCACTCATCAAGATTTTTCTTGAAGAGTGCTAATGAACTTTGCTTGACATAGATGGGTAGATTGTTCAAGAGTATTGGAAGTCTCTGGGACAGGAATCTATCCCTCCAGCATGTCCTGTTTATTGTGGTGACAAGGTTTAGGTCCCTAGAGTGCGTAGCTTGGAAGGATTGGGATTTCTTTAGGTGTAGCATGTCCAACAGCTCTGGGTTTGACATAGCTTTATATGTTAGGCAGAGATCTCCTTGGAGTAGGCGATATGCTACAGAGTAAAGCTGGAGTTTTTTGAGATGGTCAGTGTAGGGCATCTGTTTGAGGCCAATGATCCTCTTTGTGAGGTACTTCTGTAGCCTTTCCAGCTGCTGCAAATGTCTTGTGAGATACATTCCAAAAGGGGCGTAGTACTCTATAATGGGTCTAATGAGTGCCGAGTAGAGGGGAACAATGACCTCTTTCTTTCCTGGATGAGAACCCTTTTGTGATGAGGTGTACCACATAGAAGGATTTCCTGACTAATGTGGTGATGTGATTATCAAAGGAGAGACAACTGTCCACCTGGGTCCCAAGGTCTCTTATCACACATTCAGCATTAAGTAGACTGCCATTTATGTGGTAGTTCATGGGTACAGAGTTTTTACCAAAGGGGATGACAATGCACTTTTTGAAATTGAGCTTGAGGCCATGCCTCTGACACCAGGCATCTGTCTCAGTGAGGCCCTTCTGTAGGATGTCCACATAATTTGGGGACTCGACTATGGCTCCTAGTTTGTAGTTATCTACAAACTTCATTAGCCAGAGGCCTTCTGTGTTAGCCTGTACTTCAGAGAAGTAGATACCAAACAGGAGAGGTCCCAGGACTGAACCCCACTTGTCACTGGTTTAAAGTCAGATTTGGAGTCTCCAACTTTTACAGTGTGGGTTCTGTCAGTGAGCCAGTAGGGATTTATACCTAGTTTAGTGAGTTTAGCTATAATTCTGGAATGGGGGATGGTGTTGAAAGCCTTGGCGAGGTCAAGATAGGCTGTGTGAGCCACCTTACCCTCGTCTACGGCTTTGGTGACTGCCTCAAAGAAGTCGATCAGGTTCAAAAGACATGATCTGCCTTTCACAAACCTGAACTGGGTAGGGTCCAGAGTTTGGAGATTACCAATGTCTTTGTTTATGAGTTCCATGGCCTTGCAGACCAGGCTCATCGGCTAATAGGGCGATAGTTCCCAGGATCAATGGTGGCTCCCCCTTTGTGGAGTGGGATAACTGTTGCTGTGCGCCATTCAGTGGGCACAAAGCCTGACTTGAGACTATGACTGAACATGGTGCTAAGGTGGGGAGCCATTTTGTTCTGAAGTTCATGTAAAACACAGCCTGGGATGTTGTCCGCTTGCATGGATGCTGTGTTTTTGGTTTTAGAGAGTGCAGCTTTTACCTGCATAGATGTGATTACAGGGACTCTTCATTCTTCCTGTATAGGTATGGGCCCTTTAGGGGGTGAGAGAGGGGTAAAGTTAGCACTGAACCTATCTGCCAGGATGTTGGCAATATCAGTTGGTTCTGTAATTTTCATGCCATTGTGCTGTAACTCAGAGCAGATCTGGGTATTGCCATTGAGATTCTTGACATAGCTATAGAATGCTTTGTGGGTGCCCTTAGAATCAATGGTGATTTTGTTTTTGTAGCTAGCTTGGGAGGATCTTATAAGGGATCTCAGCTACTTACTGTGGCTGACCAGGGAGCTCCTCCACTCATGGGATTTTACTCTCTTTTGCAACAGTTTCTTCCTTCTGTTGTAGAGTTTGTTTATGGCAGGGGACCACCAGATTGGCTTCCTTTTTTTGGAGGATAGCGTCTTGGTTCTGTTTGGGATAGCACAATCCATGCACTCGTGCAAGTGCTTATAAAGTGCATTTGTGTAGGATTCAGCAGTCATAACTGCATTGTCCATCTGCATGGGTGTCATGAAGTTCACCACTTCTGTCTTAAGAAGCATGAAGTTGACTTTGGAGAAATTTTTTACCATGGTTTCCTTAATGGTGGGTGGGGGCGGGATACGGATATCTAGGGTGATTAGCTTATGGTCAGATCTGACCAGCAAGGAGTTGACTTCAGGTGTGGAACTTCAGTCAGTCATGTTGGTAATGACTAGGTCTAGGATATTGTTGCCCCGGTGGGGGTGTGGATAAGTTGATCCAAGGCATTGGAATTTATGAATTCCAGAAAGCGTTGAGTGAAGGAGTTGGTACATGAGTAGTTTTCCCAGTTAATGGTGGGGTAGTTGAAATCGCCCATTATTAGGGTGTTTGGTTGAACCTTAATATTTTCCAGTATATCAAGAAAAGAGGAGTGGGAATCCTGGGGCATGGTGGGGGATCTGTAGTAAGCTACAATTTGGAGTGCAGTTTTGCCCAGAGTTAGTTGCACTTGGATAACCTCAGATGCATTATGCTGCGCTACTAGCCTGGAGCTGTGGATATCCTTAATGATTATGGACACACCTCCACCTTTGGTGTTCTGGTCCAGGTTAGATGGCCGAAATGTGTGGTATGAGTTATAGCCTGGTAATGCACGGGTGCTCTCTAGAGCCTTGAACCAGGTCTCAGTCACTACATAGATATCGATGTTCTCCATTTTAAGGAGTGCCTCGAGTGAGTGCATTTTGAGATTTAGACTTCTAGCATTGAGTAGCATTACCCTCAGTTTTTGCTTGCCTGTTCCTGTTATGGTAGTGAATTTGTCATTTGAACCTTGCCTAAAAAGGCACTATAGGGGCGGCAAGACCCTTAACCAGTATCCGGAATCCCAGGGGCAACAGGTGCAGGCCATCTCTGGCAAAGCATCGTGGTCTGTCGACCATGTCATCCCAGGTAGACAGATACTGGATCCCTAAAAAACAAAAAAGTACCAAAACGAACACAGCTGAAGGTAAAACAAAGAACTTTAATGCACACAAAAGAGAGTAAGCACTTTCATGGTGTGCTCTCACCACTTCATCAGATGGATGGACAGAGTCTAATGAAGCAGTGAGAGCACACCATGAAAGCGCTTACTCTCTTTTGTGTGCATTAAAGTTCTTTGTTTTAGCTTCAGCTGTGTTAGTTTCAGTACTTTTTTGTTTTTTAGTAGTTTCTTGTTATTGTACCGTTCTATTTTTATTGTCAGTATATTTTTTGCACTTTTAGATACTGGATACGCTTAGAATGACACCAGAAGCTTAGCCAATTGTTGAAGTCAATCATTTTGTCCTCGTACCGCGGTATCATTCTGGGTGATGGCAGAATGCTACTCAGGGCTAGGGTCATACCTGCCTGGGCTACAAGATCGGAGAGCTCTTCCATGTCTCTTTTCATGTAGTCCAGGGAGGTACGTCACAGATCATTCACATGAACATGGACAATGACAGAGTCATATTTGTACTTGTGGAGTGACTTGAGAGCATGGGTTATGTGGTGGATCCTGGCACCTAACAGGCAGCTGACAGTAACCTTCTCCTGTTTCAAAACAGCATCAGATGCCTTTGACAAGTCTTAGAACGTGGTGGACACAAGCAAACCATTGTTTCTATGTTGGTTTATTATATTGGTAAAATGTAGCAGAGCAGTAGTGGTGCTGTGCTGGGGCCTAAAGTCATGTTGTGTTTCTGACAGCAGGTTGTTTGAGGTTAGGTATTGCATCAGTGCAATATGGATGTACCTCTCTAACATTTTGGAGATGGGCAAGAGAATTGGTATTGATCTGTAGTTATTAAACTCTGTAGATGTGGCACCTTTGTTAGTGGTATGACGTAGGATATTTTCCATGGTGATGGGACCTACCTTTCTGCTATAGACCTATTAATTAGTATGGATACAGGGAAGGCTGTGATTTGATTGGATGGGTAGAAAGTGGGTACAGATGTATTAGTGTCTAAGGGAGATAATATTGATTGTATAAAGTGGAGATTGAGTCTGTTGCATTGTCTGTTTTTGGAGATGGAGTGTTGGTCTTGCCAGAGTGGAGTAGTTTATTTAGTGATGAAGAAAAAGTTTTTTTCATGTTTGTCATCTAGGTTGGAATAGTATCTTTCTTTATACTGGGGAACCTGACAAATCTTTGAACGCTCAAAATTTCGAAAGTTACATGGTCGAGACCAAACATTCGAAATTTTGAGTGTTCAAAGATAGACTGTCAATGGTGCCATAAGGTGCAGATATTTCCCTTTTCTGCACTGAAGTGTGGTCTCGGAGTTGGTATAGTTAAGTAGGGGGGGTGTGGGTGTAAGGGGGGCTTGCCCCCCTGCCTACACTGTTAAAGTGTTTTTTCGTTTTTTACCTTTTTTTATTTGATGTTCGAACATCCAAATGAACATTTGGTCTCGACCATATAATGTTCGACATTTTCGATGTTCGAACATTTAACATAGACCCTTATACTGTTTGGCATGAAGTTTTACAATGTTTCTCAGATGTCTAAATTGCTGGAAGGCATTTTGATTTCTATTTTTATACCAATTTTTCCAGGCTTTATCCCTTTTTGTGATGATTTTCTTGTTTCTTTTGTCAGCCATGGTGTGGGGTTGGACTGTACTCTTTATTATGTACTGGTGCTAGATTATTTAAGGTCTGTAAGAATATATTAAAGTGTTCTAAAGCAGTATCTAGTGGCATTGTTCTAAGCATATTCCAGTTGTATTGTTTAGTGTTTCATTAAAAATAACTTTGCTGAAGTTGGTTGCATTTTGTACTTGATTATAGATAATATGTTTATATAGGTTATGGTGAGTTCTTATAGCATCATTTGGTATGTGGTCACTGAGAGGCAGCCTACTTTTGTCAGTTTTCCTGGTTTATCTGTAAGAATCTTCTAATGTTGAGTATTTCCCCTGAAGTTTTATTGATTCTAGTAGTTACGGTTATTAATTGTCTGAAGTTGAATAAGTTTATGGATTCAGTGGGGATAGTGGACTTTATGAGTTACCAGTCTAAAATATTTAAGTCTCCAAGTATTATATTTCATGGTTGTTTTGTTGGGATACCCAATACAAGATGCTCTCAGCTGTATCAACGTTATTCCCTGGTGGTATAGAAATTGCTGTTAAACATATACCCCCGGATTCACTAATCTGCTGTTCAGGACTAAACTAGTCCTGCACGTAAACGTCAGTTTAAGAGGAGGACGGCAGCACGCCATGCATAATAATGAAGGCAGGCCGCCAGAGCTCCAAATCCTACACTGAGCGTGGACAAGTGCAGGGGGTGTGTCTGAGAGCAGAGCTCTCAGAATAAACATGGCCCTGCAAAGTAGAACAGAGGAAAGTGTAAATAAATGAGCGAAACCGCTCATAGGTATCCGCATATCTCCACCAACATTCCCCATGTGTTCAACAGCAACAGTACATTGAAATAAAATGAAGAAACCCTTGTATTAATTTTTTTTAAATCCTGAGTACAGCTAACCATAGGTGCGTGGGTTTGCCCATCACCTAGCTACGATTAAAGCAGCTGAAAAGGCTGAAGAGGATAACAAGAAATATATATGCAAATGAAGAAGCACAGCAATAGTGGAGTGGTTAGAGCATCTGCCTAACGGACAGGCATTCTCGGTTCGAGTCCCAATGTAGCACAAATAATTTTCCACAGAAAATCTGAATATGAACATAATTTTACATCGATTTGCCATATAACCTACATAATAAAAATTAAATGTGAACTGGAATACTGCATGAAATGCACATGTGAAGTGTTAGTGTCATAATGAATAAGGCACAAGTAAGCAGGTGTAAGCACAAATAAGCAGTGGTAAGCGTGTCCAAGTGTGTTTGCACGGGGGTAAGCATTGCCCACACAGAGTAAGCAAAGTAGAAGCTAACCGAGTGTAAGAAACTGTAACCAGAGGTTAGCAGTGCTTACCGTCATGCAAACCCGCTTACAACCGCTTTAAAGTGCCTTAATCACACTGGATTCAATGGCCCATGTTCTGCCCAGCAGCAAAATAAACTGCCTCTGCAAGGCTCAAACTCATTGCGGGACGCCACAAAAATTGACATATGGGAAGAAGCCGGTGTGATGACCTTTCTGGCTGAGGTGTGTACATACCTGGAATACAAGGGTGGGAAAGCCTGATGACCAATGGGTCGAGACAACGTATGACATGGATCCCATGAAGTGGAGAGTGGGCAGCGTGTAGTGGTGTGTTCAGACTCGACCTGCACCCAGAGTAAGGATGGGTGCTGTAGAGGAGGTGCAGTTGGGGGAACTATGGGTAGCTAGTTATGGGTCTAGGTGTGCAGGTGTTGGCTATTCATTGGGCAGAGGCGTCGCCCAACGAGCAGCCACACCTGCTACTAGTCCTGCTGCAGCAAAGTCTAATCTACATGGCAAAGAATGGAATAACCAGATGTAGCTGTATATATGTAGAGGTATGTGTGTATATTCTACCCATAGCTACATGGAGATATACCTCTCCCTCTCCGTAGTACAAATGTATACATACAGAGACAGAATACATATACATACCCACATATAGATATATACATATGCAGACACCCATACACCCATATGTCATTAGATATATGTATATATAGCAATATATAAATATATACATGCATGCATACATATACAGATATATCTGTATATAGTAATGTAGATATATATATATATATATATATATATATATATATATATATATATATATATATATATGTGTGTGTGTGTGTGTGTGTGTGTGTAAATATACACATGTATATAGCTAGGATATGATACAGCAGTTACGAATTACATATGTTCACAGGCCATGCAAAAGGGGGTGAGGGGTCCAATTAACAAATATGTAACACGTAGCATCAACCCTCCCCCCAGCTAGAACAGTGAAATATACAGACACACAATAAAAGTAAACACACCATTGCTGACCAGACTACAGGCAAGATACTACCAGTGGGAGAGACCTGCCAAGTCTAATCTTGAAACAAAGACATCAATATCCCTTGTGGGACACCCCAAAAATTAATGAACATCGGAGTCAGCCCCTGTAACAATTTATCCAACCAGGCTGTATACGTACACGGACCAGTAGGTTGTGCAAGCCTGAAGACCCATGGGTCGAGATAATGTATGACACGGGTCCCGACACGTGGAGAGAGGGCAGTGTGTAGTGGTGTGGTTAGACCCCCACCTGCACCCGCAGTAAGGATGCGTGCTGTAGAGGAGGGCCAGGTGGGGGAACTATGGGTATGCAATTATTGGCCTAGGCATGCAGGTGTTGGCTGGCGCAGTTGTATTCGGACCACCCCGGGGATGTCAGTAATATTGCAAGTTGGGCAGAGCTTACGCCCATACCTCTCAACTGAATCTAAACCATTGGGGGGACAAATAGGGACAGAAAGCACATATCCCACTTACAACCTTAGAAAGCTGATAGAATAATAGGTTATGCATTAGCATGACTTGTCTGAAGGATGTGGAGTCTTAAACCCAATTACTTGTCTGTATTTAATGGCGTCAGTTCCCAGGTATTTGCCAGGCAGGTGCAGATTGTAAGAGGAACACACCAATATTATGAAGCAAACTCTGGACAGGCCACGGATTCTGTACAGTCGACAGGCATGCTTATGCCTAACGGGCAGCCATTCCCGATAGGGGTTCCACCGCAGCACAGTCCAGTGTACATGGCAAAGTACGGTATAACCATATGTGTTTTTGCATTACCCACTACACAACACCTACGAACACATCATCGCAACACCCCACTGTAGGCATGTAAGGTGAGTGTTCAGGTTCTCCTGTAAGAGGTATTGCTACCTGCTGTCTGTAATATTGATGCCCACACACAGGAAGGATGTCCATCACACAGGGAATGTACAGGGAATACGCCCACATGATGTAGGGATGCATAGTGAGTGGTTGCCATGACAGCGGTAATTGGAAGCACTACACATGTGTAGTCATATATATATATATATATATATATATATATATATATATATGGCTATCTGGATACGTACATGTCCATATCGTCCCACCATATGTCCTGGACATGGAGTGTATCCCTACCCCAGCCCATATAGTCCCAATGTAGTAGTGCAGGGGGATGTCTGGTATGTATAGCTGGTATATTAATAGATATTTGCTACTGTCATTGGGAATGTTGTCACAGAAATTGTGTGTGTGGAAGGTGACATCTGCTCATAACATGTGTGCCATTGGCTACTGACAGACATCCTAAAGTTATCATGGTACAGTACCTGCATATATAGCAGGCTCAACAGCCATGTCACAGCACAGGGTAGGATGCACCTGTGTGACAGTGCATAACCACAACCAATGTGAACACAGCCACAGCCACATATGGTACGCTAGCATAATAGTACAGTATATGGACTATCTGTCCTACACCATCCTCATATGTGCCACTCACAGAATGACCCTACATATACTGTGCTGCTACACAGTCTGGTCTGATGGCTGTCTGTGGTATGGGGCATGTGTGTGTATGGCCCTGCACACATGTAAGGTAATACGGTACCATAAAGTGGGGCAGCATGGAACAACAAATAGAAGGGGAGCTAGAACAATGACATCTACCACAATCTGTACACAGACCATAGTACATATTAACAGTACACACACTGCCAACATTCACCATCACTACACAGACCTCAGTACTGTACAAACATCCACAGGACTTCCAGGGTATGGAATTAAGTGTAACCCCTACTGTACATGACATGTGTAGCACTCTGATATATCACTGGCTTGTTATTAGATATGATGACACTATTTATGGTGTACAGCACATATGCACCACTTCATGCACGACATATGTAAAAAGGTTGACAGAGGTGTGGCTGACAGCACATACACAGGGCCAGTATAGACATGTTGCTGTGATACCCTCATTAATACACCATTGTAATTGGGTTTGCTGCAGCATATGTCCAATGAGGGATATGTAGTCAGTAACTGTCATGGCCTTCACCATCAACAGACTGCAATCCTCACAGTACCTTCTGCATTCCATGGATAGATGCATCGTGGCTAATGCATGACACCAAAAGCACAACACTGCCCAGTCTGCAGATGGGGATTCCTGATATACATGGAACTGACATGGCAAGTATTGCGACATGTACAACAGGCATATCCAGACAAACACTGTTAATCCAACATTACTCCATATGCAGTATAGCAGCACATACAGTCTGTAGTAAGGTCAGGCACATCCCCCTCCTGTTTGTTGCTCTCTTCCCACAGTGTATGTTAGAGGTAAATCCCCAACCCATCTGAAATGCTGTTTGCCAAACGACAGTTCTAGCTCCTGCTCACAGTGACAGACAAGGGCCACCACCACCAGGATGTTCCCAGGTATTGGAGTGTGTGCAATTGGTTATGGGAATATTACCAAGGGAAGGCCTGCAATTCGTGCAGAGGCCATCAGCTGATCATGAGCGTCACATTAAATACACATGCTGCTGCCTAAGCAATGCAGGTGTGGGCCTCCACGTCCACCAGAGAGGGAGTGGGGGAGGCAGACAGAGGTGAATACATGTCAGGGAGGGGTGGGAGGGTAAAACTGATGCATGTTTCTGTCACACACCTACCAGCACAGGGTATCAAACACCCGACAGCTATGTAGTGCTATAACAGTCCGATGCTGTTATTGGATGCACCACATGGGTTATCTGGTGGGGAGCACTCAGAACACATATGTGATGGTGAGTGACATCTGCAACAGGGATACGGTAGATATGCAGTAAGTGACATACATGTGCCTGTCTGCCTGAACAGGTGCCAGCGTCAGCACAGGCGCACTCACACAGGGACAAATACACATTACACACTTGGCAGGGCCAGGAGTGCAAACCATCACTAGTGGGATTGCCACAACACATCAATGTGCAGGGAAAACATGCACCACATGGGTGATACAGAGGTCGTATGGGCAGTGAGTATGAGGGGGGTGTCAGATATAAGGTGGCATGCTTCACTGTGCCCTGGGGGGAGTAGTGCCTCTGGATGTGGGCATACGTACCATACAACATACACACGAACATACAGGGTCCAGTTCGGACATGCATGGGTGCATTTCAGCATGAGTGTGTGGTGGCCAACAGTGCCAGCAGGGTATACAAGGGTAGGGGATGGGTATACCTTGGCATCAGCCCACATGACTATGGTTTGCATTGTGGCACAGGCCTTTAGCTTCTACATTTGCCCGCACAGGTGGGTATTGCATCCATCTTCCATTCATCTAGGTGACTATTGTGTGTGGCCAATGCTGTGCATCACTTGCCATGTATGTGTTCCCTAGTCCATGACTTGGATGGTATCTAGGATGTGCACACCTCCCACATGCATGTACAGTGACATGTGGAACTGTACCTGGGGTGTCTGGCCCATGCTGTGAACACAGCTTATAATCAGATGTGCAAGTCTTGCCCACGTGTGGCAGGGAGTGGTACTGGTCAGCAGATTTACCCTGCACCCACATTGATAGCATGCTAACAGCATTTCCTGATGTCAGCATCATCTGTCCATACAGGCCAGGTTGTCAGGCATGGTATGTCCATTGTGAGTCACATGTGAAGGCAGTGTGGTTGCTAACTGTGATTGGCAGGCCTTGATGTCACATGTATGGGTATAGCTTTGCACCCCAGCCTCTCAGCCATTCACATCAGTTATCCCTATATGGTTGACATTGTGATATATAGTAGGGCCACTATAAATGAAATTAGCAAAACCCCTCCACATTGCCCACAGGTATCACCGACTCACAACCACCTCTACACAGGACACAAGTTACAAACACACACACACACACACACACACACACACCTGTCATGTCTGGGAGTAGAACCCCTACCTCGCTGGTTTACTACACTACAGCACTGCGCAGTTATATTACGCGCCACAGACATTACTGAAGTTCATCTTCCCCAAAGGTGTATTTCATAATTAATTGACATCAGCAGGACTACCAAAATAGGGCATTTATAATGTACTGCGAGTGAGTAGCCTATAATGCATTGCTCCATACACAGAAACTGAGACACACACATCACAACCGGAACTGGCATGGATAGAGATGGAACACTACCACCGTTCTAAATCACGCTACAGCAGTATGCAGTTACAGAATGCGCTACGGCGATTACTGGGCTATCAATTTCCCAGAGGTGTACTTCTAGATGAGTGACATCAGCAGCCTTGGCAAAGTAGAGTATTTGTATTGTATGGAGTGTGAATAGCCTAAAAAGCATTGCTCTCTACTCAGTCAGACACACACACACACACACAGTTCCCAGGGCTGGGGTTCGAACGCCTACCTAACTAGTTTATCACACTACAGCAGTGCGAAGTTACAGGATGCGCCATGGTGATTACTGGGCTATCAGGTCTCAGAGGTGTACTTCTAGATGAGTGACATCAGCAGCCTTGGCAAAGTAGTGTATTTGTATTGTATGGAGTGTGAGTAGCCTTAAAAGCATTGTTCTCTACCCAGTCAGACACACACACACACAGATTCACACAGTTGCCAGGGCTGGGGTTCAAACACCTACCTAACTAGTTTATCACACTACAGCAGTACACAGTTACAGGATGTGCCATGGTGATTACTGGGCTATCACGTTCCCAGATGTGTACTTCTAGATGAGTGACATCAGCAGCCTTGGCAACGTGGAGTATTTGTATTGTATGGAGTGTGAGTAGCCTAAAAAGCTTTGCTCTCTACCCAGTCAGACACACACACACACACACACACACACACACACACACACACACACACACACACACACACACACACACACAGTAGCCAGGGCCGGGGTTCGAACACCTACCTAACTAGTTTATCACACTACAGCAGTACACAGTTACAGGATGTGCCATGGAGATTACTGGGCTCTCACGTTCCCAGAGGTGTACTTCTAGGTGAGTGACATCAGCAGCCTTGGCAAAGTAGTGTATTTGTATTGTATGGAGTGTGAGTAGCCTTAAAAGCATTGTTCTCTACCCAGTCAGACACACACACACAGACTCACACAGTTGCCAGGGCTGGGGTTCAAACACCTACCTAACTAGTTTATCACACTACAGCAGTACACAGTTACAGGATGTGCCATGGTGATTACTGGGCTATCACGTTCCCAGATGTGTACTTCTAGATGAGTGACATCAGCAGCCTTGGCAACGTGGAGTATTTGTATTGTATGGAGTGTGAGTAGCCTAAAAAGCTTTGCTCTCTACCCAGTCAGACACACACACACACACACACACACACACACACACACACACACACAGTAGCCAGGGCCGGGGTTCGAACACCTACCTAACTAGTTTATCACACTACAGCAGTACACAGTTACAGGATGTGACACGGCGATTACTGGGCTATCACGTTCCCAGAGGTGTACTTCTTGGTGAGTGACATCAGCAGCCTTACCAAAGTTGAATATATGTATTGCACAGTGTGTGCGTAGCCTAACAAGCATTTCACTCTACACAGTCAGAGGCAGACAGGTACACATGCAAACACATACACACACACACACACACACACACACAACTGACAGGTCTGGGGTTAGTACTACTACCTAACTACTCTGTCACTACAGCAGTACGCAGTTATGGGAGGTTCCATGCATTTTACTGAGCTATAGCTCTCCCAAAGGTGTAATTCACATTGAATGACCTCAGCAGGTTTGTCAT
This sequence comes from Protopterus annectens, assembly GCF_019279795.1. Lineage (NCBI taxonomy): Eukaryota > Metazoa > Chordata > Ceratodontiformes > Protopteridae > Protopterus > Protopterus annectens. The sequence continues at coordinate 642,537,395 of NC_056731.1, read as the reverse complement.
ACTACTGCTATGGGGAGGGCAGTGTGTGCATGGGCCATACCCCATTCATGTAGGGGTTGACATGCCACATGCGGGCACACATGGGGTCATATGTCACAGGTACATGTATACAGCTTCTGGATGGCTGCTTCCTTGTACAGTCTTGTTGCACAGCTGGCACTACACCACATAGGCTGTCATGTTGACAGGCACTGGTGGCTAGTATCCGCAGTGGGTTACATCCGAACCTCATGTGTTGGGGACCCTTAGGCTGTGTGCCAGTTGGGACAGGCCCACATGGCTCCTTGTCATGGTCACCCTCTTCCACACATCTATGCCCATGTGCCTGTGGATTATTATAGTGTGTTGTCCTTACATACTTGTCTGTATTCCTATCTACTGTGTGTGCAAGGCAGGAGTGGTGCATAAAGACATGTGTTCACAATGAGAACTGCAACTTCCTGATATGTCTGGTCCACTGGTGTTTGCAGACATGGCCTTCATGTGTTAAGTGTGTGAGCATGCCCAGTATAACCTCTCAATATGTTGTTGACTGACATTGCCTTCATTCCTCTAAGTGTGTGAGCATGCCCAGTATGGCCATCTGTGTTGCATGTATGGACCACATCCAGGTTGTTTGTACTGCAGTGCTGACCTTTTGTTGTACACTGACAGGTAGCATGCTGTGTCTGCAGGGTATCCATGGGTCATTTGCCATTGACTGTTGCTACATTTCTGTATAGCGGGGGACACCTGACTGTTTCTACTGTTCTACACAGGAGTGGGGGGGGGGCACACCTGACTGTTACTCTATGTGTACGTTGGATGGGGGGGGTGCACCTGACACTTGTACTCATTTGCAAGGACTGGACTGGTATGTCAGGTACTCCGTTTCAGTCTGTAGTCTTACCTATCCTGCTGGCTAGGGCTTACCAGTGTAGTATTAGCTTTGTTTACCTACATATTACTGTCTGACTTCCTAGCCTTCACAACATACATCCAACTGCCTGGCCTGCAGTGGTCTGTCTGTGTAGGCCTTGGGGAGGGGTTAACCATAGGGCACATTCGGAGGCCATAGTACAGCATTTGTTTGTGTTTGTCTTCACCTGTCCTGCTGGCTGAGACTGTTGCTGGGTATGTGATCCTTCCTGACTGGTATGTGTGGCTGTTATGGACACGCCTGTTGCTCAGGCCATTTCCTGCAGTAGGTTTTGTCACCCTGTGTAGTACTGGCTACTATGGTGACTCCAGTATGTCTTACAGATCTCATGCTGCCACTATGGGTGTCTACTCTTTGCTACCTTGACATCCGGCCACCCATTTCCCTTGCATGTTCACTTCCATACCATAGCTACAGGTAAAAACACATTCTACTCCATTTGACAATTGGTAGGTTGATTGACTTACCTTGAGTGTGTGCAGGACTTGAGGATAGTGCTGGAGGGCTGCCTATGTCAGATGCACATAGTACACTCCCTATACATAGCTGGGCACAGGTAGTGTCATGTTTGGCATCCCTTTTACTGTCTGTGCGAGTCAGAGAGAGGTGTCATTCCCTGGGGCCCTACTGCATCAGTGCATATGCTAAACATTGCCTCTTTGCCAAGGCCAGGGCATACTGGGCATGCCCCCTTCTGCCTACTGGAGCAGGCTCAGGTTGTTCCTCCTCCGAGTCACTCTGTACCTGTACAGGCCTTGGCATTGGTGGGGGACTGTGTGGCCCCACCCCATGCTGTTCCTGCTGGAGCTGTTTCCGCAAGCTCATATTGTGTAGCATAGCATATACCATTACTATTTGAGTACATGTAGCTGGTGAATACTGCAGGGCTCCACCGGATGTGTCCGGACACCAGAACCGTGACCTGAGCATCCCAAACACATGCTCTATTACATGTCTGGCCTGTGCGTGTGCATCATTATGGCATTGTTGTTCAGGTGTGTGTGTATTTCTAATGGGTGTCATCAGCCACAGCTCCAGTGGGTACTCAGCATCCCCCACTAGGTGACAGTAGGGGATGTCCACATTGGCAAATCTGTGGTACAGCTGCGTCAGTTGCCATATATGTGAATCGTCATAGTTTCCAGTGCAGCCAGCACACACATTCAGTATAATGCCCTGGGCATCACATACGACCTGGCAGTTGATGGAGGGGATGCCCCTGCAGTTGATGTAGGTCCTACCCTGCTCATCGGGTGGTGGTTTGATGCGTAAGTGCATGCAGTCTATAGTTATAGGGTAGTTAGCTATTTGGTGAAAGAGATGCATATTGAGGGTCAACACCTCACGTGTGTTGAGGATATATATGTGCTCACTGGCATATGCTGACATGGCATCCAGGAACTAGTGGAATACTCTGGATGCTGATGCCTGTGAGATGCCCATGTTATCCCCAGTTGTAGTTTGGGAGGTACCTGTGGCTAGTATACATAGGCCTACGCATACCTTGGTATCCACTGGGATGGGTTCCCCTTGGCCAGTGTGGTGTATCAGGTGTGGCCTGCACAGCTCAACGATTTGCTGTAGGAGGTCTCTGTCCACCCTATAGCACTCCACTATCTCCAGCTCATGTATCCCGTGGTAGGTTACCCTGGGTTTGTACACTTTTCTCTGTCTCCTCACTGTGGGTTGTTCGGCAGCATTGACATCCTCGCCACCTTCAGCCACTTGCACATGTTGTTCTATGTTGCCTGCTGCAGCTTCTCATTTTGTAGGTTTGGTTTTAAAATTTCCCCACTTGTATACACCGGTAGTGTAGAGTGTGGAAATAACAGGGGGGTAGGTGTTAACTTAGTTTATAGTGGTGTTCTGGGCTGGGCTGGTCTGCTTCCTGTGTGATTAGCTGATTCTGATACATTTCACCTGACAGCATCAAATAGTTCTCCTTGATTACCTTCCTACTGCTGTTTTCCTTCCCATTGCCTCCCTGTTTAGGCCCGTGTGCGCACCGTGCAAGCGGAGTGCTCACGTGCACAGAGTTGCTTTTTCCTGGTTTAACTTCCTTTTTCTTCTTGTACAACCCGGTGCGTGGCATGCACACCCGCTTACACTTTGTAAAGAGTGCTAGGCAGGTTTAGACACACCCCTAGCTTAGCTGTGCTACGCTAGGAATATCCCGAGCCACAGGTCTCCAATCCACTTACAGTATGCCTGACACACACCCCCATGATGTTACCTATATCCTAATCTTGCACCCAGCTATTTATACTCTTACACTCTTGGGACCTGCCTCACACTTACTAACCCTTCCCTCATTTGCATAGGATTGCCTGATAATGCATAGTTACATGTCCCACACTGAGCCTCCCCCCTTAGCAACCATTACTCACTGGCCAGGTTGTCTTCTGACTGCCATTGACTTGCATGGCAGAATACTGATTTTAGTTAGAATGCTTATTTTAGGTTTATTTTATTAATTTCCCCCCGATCCTGTTTGTGCTTCGCTGCCCTATGCTTAACCAGGTGAGCTCGGCGAAAAGAAAATTAAAAGTTGTTCATTTATTTATTTTTTTTACAGTTTGCAATGCCAATGGCCTTCTACTTGGACATTGGCATGCTTCCTCAATGATAAGCAGCCTTTATTTGGAGCTGTCATAGCTCGTTTTATAGATTGCAGAACCGTACTCAGTTACTAACCAAGTACATTTCTGCACAATGCACTCATCCTGCATGGATGGCTGCCAGCTTCCTGGATCGCATATTACTCTCATTTGCATGATTTTCACCTGCAAATAAGGGTAATTTGCATACAGGAGCTCGGTCCATGCAGGATTAGCCTAAGAGCTCACGTGCACTTCCCGGGAGCTCGTTCCTGGATCACATGTCGGCCATATTGCCAAAAATAGCTCTTAAACTAATTCTGCACACTATAAAGGGCTTCATAAATCTGGGGGATAGTTTTACTACTATTGATTTTTAGGAGTGTTGTTAGAAGTTCAGCATTGATAAATGTGGGTATTTCCTGTGGACGTAAGGCGATGGTTAGGTACTTTTATAGATGATTGCTACACCACTTGCACGCTTGCTTTGTCATGCCTGAGTGTATTGTATTGAGGGGTCATATCATTATCCTTTATTTCTTTTTTTTAACCAGATTTTAGTTGCTATGGCTACATCAGGAGTGTATGTGGCAAGGTAGGCATGTATATCATGAGTTGTATTGCACATACTTCTTAGGTTCATATTTAGTAAGGTTAATTTGGGTTCTGTTTTTTGCTGAGATGTATTAGGTGACTGGTTTATTTTGGGGTTGGAAGTGATCATTTTATGAACAATGGGGCCTGGGTTGGTGTGAATATCTTCACTAATTTTTTAAATTGATATTTTACAGAGGGAAAAGTGTGGCCAGTTTTATTTTCTTAATGGTTTGGCGTTTGATCGTAAAGTTGGATGCTTAATTTTGAGATATTTATAGATGAATAAATCAGATATGGTTTGTTTGTTGAAATAGGGTGTTATGGAGAAAGACAGGCTGGCTAAATGTTGATATTCTTTGTGAGGATTCGTTGAAGTCCTAAGTATCTGAAGGAGGTGGAGTTGATTGATGATGAAGGCTAGTAGAGTGAGAAGGAATAGTAAAATAATCTGAGTTAGGAGTATCTTATTTAACTTTGATTTTATCTTTGTTGTAAATAGGGATTAGAAAATCTTAGCAGGGTAGCAGGTAGGTTGTAGAGATGTAATCTGAGTTATAGGGGAAAAGGATTAAGACAGTTTGAGAGAGTCTTGGGTGGTAAACAACAATGGATGTTAATATTGGGATCAATTCTATTGATTGTTTTCTTCTGGAGGGAACTGATGGTATTGGTTTGAGGAATATGTGGGTGGTGCTAAGGAAGTATAAATATATATAAGGAGGTTGGTGGAAATTGGGGGTAGGGTAGGAGAACAGGGTGTCAAAGAGACAAAAGAAAAAAAAAAACAGTCAGTGACTTAAACAGCCACAGATCTGCTGAGAGAGTTAAGTAAAAGGAACAATGCAGTTTAAAAGGCCTATGTGCTAGTAGATGAAAGTCTTGATTTTGTTGCTCTAGGACTCAGTTTTAGTAGGGGAGTTAGTCCAATATCAGCTTGACCTGACTAATGATAATAACAGTAAAAAAAATTGCATTTAACTGTTTAAACAACTGTATAATGTAAGGAGGTTTCTACGAACTTTGAAACGCAAAATTCAAATGCCAATCCAACCCCGCAGATCAGCAAAACAATGAGAAAAGGTAAGCCAGAATACAGTAGTGCAGCTCTGGAAAATTAATGGCTCAGAACTCTGTGGTTACACAAGGAGAGAAATAAATGTAAGGAAGGGAGACAGTGGACTGCTAAAAACAATGAACTGAGCACAGTTAAAGGAGAAAGTACCAATGAGGCTGCTATGGTCTAAGAAAATAGAGCTATTATAGTGGACAAAGATCTTTGTTTTAGGCTGTCATAATATTTATAATTTACATAAAAGTATGGCCCACAGACTGGTGTTCAAATTGCAGACTTCACTGTTACATGCATATTGATTTGCTTGCAGGGGCACGTTTATAGCAAAATAAAAACACAATAAAGAGACAGCTGAGTGCACTGAATCAATTGTGACTGTGCAGAAATACTAGCTCAGAGCTGAAAGTAGTTTTAACAACTGTCTTGTGCAAGGAAGGGGGAGACCAAGGACAATTTCCTTGAAGGCCTGCTGTTCCACTAAAGAAAGACAGGAGGATATAAATAATGGGACTAGCAAATCTTTAGGGAAGTTTCCAGTGAACTTAAAGCACAAAGGCAGTGGTGGTACACAGTTTGTTCTAAATAAACGGTGGGTGGATTGAGTTAACTCAGACTGCCTACTTGATGAGCCTGCTGTGTGTATGCTTTTAGGATGTTTCCAGTGAGCCATGTAACTCCCTTGCACTCTGTTAGAGAGAAGGAAGGAATTACATTTTTTTTTCAGAAAGATTTTCCAGAACCTAAAGCCATTCCTCCTATTCTGTCTGCTTTAGAGGATGTGCATGTTACTGCCTGAAGCCTTCCTGATAACCAGCTGCTCCTAAAAAGGCAGATACAATGTATAAAGTTCCTTAGTCTTTTAAATTTGTATACAGTATTCTCAAACCTGACCCAGCATTTTTGATTTAGATGATCCCACTGTTGATAAGCACCTAGCTAATGCCAGTCCTACTCTTTCTGATAAGGATGGAAAAACTGTTGATAGGTATAGGAAAAAAGTATATACTTCTGTAACTTTGGTTTTCAGAATTCTGAAGTGTCAGGCTCATATGTTAAAGTGTGTTCTGACAAACTGAGAAAGTATGAGAAATGTTTTATCTGCATTTTCTTTTTGTGAGGAAATCTGCTTTAAATAAATACATTTCTTCTATTGCACAGGTCAATACTCATTGTTTACAGTGTGTGTATGACTCTGTTGACGTTTCTTCCAGGGCTATAGCCACTGGTACTATTTTGAGGAAGTTTGCATGGCTGCATTCTCAGAACCTTCCAGTTAAAATGAGATTTTAAATTCTCCCTTGGATAGAGATTTAGTGTTTGGCCTCTCTGCTGTAGAGGTGATCAAAAAGTTTGATGAAAAATGCAAGCTGATCCAGGGAATCTGTAAGATTTTTCAGCCAAGGGATTGTTGATCTCATCCAGTTTTGGCAAAAAACAATATAGTCTCAATAAAATACAGGTAAACAGACATTTAAGAAGGAATGGAAAGGGGGTTCCACAAAGAAGTCTCAGACCTCCCATAACCAAGGATAGTCTTAGTCTGACTATTCAAGAGACCTTGTGAACTCCTCCATACCTAGCACCCTTTTCTACTAGAAGGTCTGAATCTCCACTTTTCTCTATGGCAACAGATAGTTTCAGATAATTGGGTCCTGAAAATCATTCATCCACTTTACAGATATCAGTGGGAGGAAATTCATCCTTTCCATGGGTCATTCCTCATCCTCCATATCAGTCAATCTTGTTCCCACCAGTTCTTCATCACATGTTATTCCAAGGACTGATAGAACCAGTTCCTCCCCCCCCAGGTGAGGAAGGTTTTTTATTCATAGATTTTCCTAACGCTAAAGAAAGAAAATGCTTGGAGACCAGTTCTGGATCTTTCTTTTCTAAACCTGTTTGTGATAGTACCCAAATTCAAAATGATGTCACTTCACAACCTGTTAACTGTTCTTCCTCTTTCAAGTTTCCTGGCAACAATAGACTTAAAAGATGTTAAATATCATAACCCTATTCATCCAGACTTCAGACATTTCTTAAGGTTTTGTGTATCTGGATTACGTTATCAGTTCTCTGCCTTACCTATTGGACTATCCACTGCACCACAAAGTGTCTAGCTGTAGTTATAGCTCAATGCAGGCTACAGGGTATCCACATTTTTCCATATTTAGATAATTTGCTTGTCTTTGTAAAGTCTCTTTCAAAATGTCAGGAATCTCTCTCACTCTCTCTTAAGTAAGAGATCTCTTACACAAGTTGGGGTTCCAAGAGAACCTTCAAAAGTCTTTTTTAATTCCTACACATAGGATTATGTTCCTGGGATGTTATCTGAACATCTCGGTTCAAAGTGTGTTTCTTCCACAGGAAAGAAGAGATCTTTATCTGGATTTATTTCTACGGTTTTGCACTCAGACTTTGCTCACTGCAAGAAATACCTTGAGATTTTGGGTCTCATGGCATTTATGATTCTCATGAATGCCCCTGGCAAGACTCCACATGAGAAATATACAGTGGTATCTAGAATCTATTTTGAACCAGCATCAACACCCTTTATCTTTTCAAATCCTAGTGCTGGGGTTTGTCAGAAGAGAAATATTTGGTGGAGACAACAGATATCCTTAAATCCAGGTCTCTCCTTCTTCCTCCCTACTCCAAAGCAGTCAGTCACCACAGATGCTTCAGACTTTGCTTGGGGAGCAATTTCAAGAAGGATAAAAGGACAGGGGATGTGAGACACCAAGGCCAAATGCAAGCAGATAAATAGCTAGAAGCTTATCCTGATCAAGGAACTGAACTCTCTGAACCATCTTTGGTCCCTGGAACCTGTTCAAGTGGCTACAGACAATACCTCTGTCATATGCTACATCAACATGCCATGGGGAATCAGGTCATATCCCATTTGCAAATGGCCAGGTTCATTTCTGATACAGTTTCACAGCACAATTTCACTCTACAGACATCCTACATTCCATCAGAGCAAAACTGTTTGGCAGACAAACTGAACAGGACCTGGGCAGACTCTCACAAATGAAAACTAGATCAGGGGGTCTTCCAAGATTTAATCCATTTGTGGAAAGTTCCTCAAGTAGAGCTCCTTTCATCCCCTCTGAGCAATCAACTTGCAAGATTCTGTTCCAAGACTTCATGCAAGAAGGCCTGCAAAACAGAGGCCTTTTCATTTCCTTGGGCAGGAATGTTCTTCTATGCTTTTCCACAAATATCCAGGGTACTGCTGAAGATTCAGAAGGAATCTTCCAAGATCAATGTCGTGAATCCCTTCTGGGCCAGGTAACTGTGATTCTTCTTGCTTTGGGAAATGGCCAGGGGCTATTACCACAAGCTTACAGACTGAATCTACTGAAAAAAGAGCAGCAGTGTTTGATACACCCTGGCATCAGTCTACTGCAGTTGACTGCATGGATGGTAGGGTCTTAATTTCTTTTAGGCACCTGTTTACTGTGGATGTGCTGCAGGTACTAATGGAGGCAAAAATGCCTGCTACTAGAAAATCATATAATAGCAAATGGAAAAGGTTTTCTAGTTGGTGCCAACAACATAACCTGCACCCATACAGGGCTAGTTGTTCTCAGGTTCTGCAATATGTGTGAGTTATTATCCTATGGTCTTTCTTATTCCTCTATCAAGGTTCAGTTATCTGTCATTTCAGCATGTCTGCCCATGGATCCTTCTTTTTCAATGTCTCATGTCAAAATGTTCTTGAAAGTGATTTTGCATAAGAGGCCTCCAAGAAAACTGGTGGCCCCCTTTGGATCTTAATTTTGTGTTAGAGAAGCTAACACTTGCTCCATTTGAACCAGCTAATCTGGCTGACTTGAGGTTCTTAACATGGAAAACAATTTACCAATTGCTCTGGCCTCTGCAAGAAGGGTATCTGACTTGCAGCTCTTATGGTGAGTCAACCCTATCTCATTTTCCATAGAAACAGGGTTTCTTTGAGAAATAATACTTTTATGCCTAAAGTGGTATCCAATTTTACTTTAAGCCAAATTATACGTCTCCCTGTTTTCTTTCCTGAACCTAAAAATGAGGGAGAAAGGATACACTACAGACAACTCGGGGACTATCTTGACAGAACTAACTCTTTCAGATCTTTGGATCAATTGTTGATTTCTTTTGAAGGCAAGAAGATGGAACAACATGTGTCAAAACAGACTGTATTCAGATGGTTTTCTAAGGTTATTACCTTTTGTTATACTCAACACATCAAAATTATTCCAGACGGGGTCAAGGTCCACCCTTACAGAGCCTTGGCTTTATCTATGGCTTTTTGGAAAGGGTTGGAGTCTAGAAGTATTCTAGAAGCTTCTTCTTGGCCCTCTCTACATAATTTTACAAAGCACCATAAGCTTGTTTTTTGGAGTATTTTTATGTCAGAGTGTGAACATTTATTTTTTGCTGTTCCTAGCATTGTCCTTTCAGGGCTCAGCCACCCACTCTCTGCTGGCAGGAAAGCTCTGACAAGCTTTGCACTCAAACTTCTCTTTTAGTCAACTCAGCTCAAGAAGCCTGACAGATTGGGTGCATGGGAGGTGTTCTGAAGCTTTGGAAACACTCGTGACTATTTTATTATTGGTGGGATATAACCCATATACCTAAGGATACTGCAACAGTGATCATCCAAACATCTACTGTTATAGTAAGTTTTACTTACACAACTGTACTATTTTGCTATCTAAGTGAATTAATGAACCATTCATTGACGTTTGTGAATTTTGATAATATTGCAAACAATATAATTAACAGACTTTGAATGATTTGATTTCACTTGTAGCGAAATACAGTATCCGATAAAGGTACTGAGTTTCAGTTTGAGATCATAAAAAGTTAAATACAAAGTCAGTATAACTATTAAGAATTGCTCCTACTGTAGCAGTGAAGAGAGATCAGAATGAACAGCCCTCATCTTCTACCACTGACTGATTTGGAAGGCCTTGTTGGAGCCCCAGTACCTTTCAGTTAGATCTATGAGTTTTGTAGTAAAAGACTGACATTTTTTCACGTTAGCTGTCATAGGCATGCACAAATAAGTACATATATACTGGAAAAAGTGTCTGAAATAGACATTTTTTATGTTAAGCATTTTTGGTGAGTAGCTACTGACATTAATAAGATGTTCAAGTTTACACTTTTGGATTTTCAGTTTGTATTAATTTATATTTTACTCTTGTAAACTGCAATTGTGACAATACAGGCACACTCATTTACATTTGTTTTTGTCTTGATCTGACCTTGTTTTGTCTTCAATTGAGAAGCTTTTACACATAGTATAATATACCCTTCAAATAATTTATCTGTCTTATACTACTTTTGGATAACCCCTGCCATTCCAATGTCAGCAGCATTTATTGAGAAGCTCGGTGATAATATAAGATATTTCTGTGTGGTGGGTGAATGTGTTTGTATATGTGTGTTTGTACATGTGTTTGCTTGCATGCAGTTGGATACTGAATCAGAAAGCTCAGAAATTGTTCAATAAGGTTGGTAGACTTTCCTGCCTTGTAAAACTGCTGCTATTTACACAGTTACTGATGGTCTTTGTTTATAAACCAACAATGACTAGAATAATGGATAGTAGTAAACCTGCCATGCTAATTTATATGCTTCAGTTGGCATTTAAAAGTGATGATCTTATGTTCTTTCTATTTTATTTCTAAAATTGATTCTATATACAAAGACTTAATTAACTTTATACAGTAAGCTCTTAAGTTACTGATTCATTTTAATGAACATAAACCAGAGACAGTAAAGACACAAGTTCAGGAGCTTAGCAACTTTATTTTGAACAGTCACAACTTTATGACATTTAGATCTTTCTATGATGGAATCAGACCCAAATTACAAAGACATGTTGCTATTCTGGTTGCTAAAAAATGAAAAAAAAAACTTGACAGAGATGCTTTGGCATATTTTAATAATACAATCATACAGCTTGCCCTCTTAAAGGGGTTTCCTCTGTGACTGGTTCAACAACTTCGACTTTGGTTATGTCAGTACAAATCATTAATGTAATGGATGATATTGACTCTTCTGTTGTCAATTCCAATGAAACTGGTCAAAATAGAGGAAAGGGGAATACTGTCTCCAACTTTACCCTAAGGTTAATAACAGTATTGATGGTAGTGAACCACTCGGTTTTCCATGTCCTTAAATTTCTCACCTGCCAGCAGTGAAAAAGAAGGAGACTGGGAGTGGTGCCAAAAGCAATAAACGGGGAAGAGGACATTTAAGATCGTGCCTTCCTGTCAGTTGTATAATTTGAGCAATTTAATTTTACCTGATGGCCAAAATGTGTTTTGGAAAAAAGTTTCTCATTTATTCTGGCAAAAAGCTAATATTGTTGATTTAATTATAGATCTCAAGCTTTTTGTTAGGAAATTGAATTTCAGGTTTATTCTTGATGGTATTACTAATTGTCAGGCTGATTCAAATATTAAAAAACATATCACTGTTAATCATTGTTTATCTACACTCAGTGCTTTTTCTGAGCTTTGTGAGCAGGATCTTCAAACTTTAACAAGTGGAAGACCTCATAATAAGTATTTTAATTTAAGTAAAACAGAAAGTGAAGCACTATTCTCACTGAAGAGTACGCAAATAATATTCCTCTCGAGTAAAGCACCTTATGGGTAAAAACTGCTATGAAGACAAAGTACCAATCCCAATGGTGCACCAAAGCTGTGAATGATCTGGCAAAGCTGCAATGATAGAATCCTTTATTTAAAATAAGCAATGAACAATGGTAAGCGCTTTCACGTTTTGTAGATGCTTCTTCAGACCTCAACAGTTGAGGTCTGAAGAAGCGTCTACAAGACGTGAAAGCGCTTACCATTGTTCATTGCTTATTTTAAATAAAGGATTCTATCATTGCAGTTTTGCCAGATCATTCACAGCTTTGGTGCACCATTGGGATTGGTACTTTGTTTTTATTCTCACTGAAAAGGCCAACAAAGTTAGGTTCATGAAAGCTGATAAGGGAAAGGGCCTAGTTATAATGGATAATACCACCTAGAAAACTGCTATGCTTCCCTTACTTAGTGATAAACAAAATTACACCATGGTTAGCAAAGATTTTGTCAGAAGAGGTTTTAAGAAAATTGATACTTAAAGATGCATTTATTTAACAACTTTTGAGTTTTTGACCATTGAGCAGTCACAATTAGGGATTTGGTTTGGGATCCCAAAGATTCATAAGGACCCCACTAACTCACCTTTTAGGCCAATTGTTTCAGCTAAACAAAATAAAACTGTAACTTCAGCTTTATATCTTGACAGTTTGTTAAATCCATTAACTAGAAATACTATTTACTTTTTGAAGGATTCTTGTTTTTTTTTTTTTTTTTGGAGGGGGGGTCTTTTGAGAAATTATACCTTTCTGGGAACAGAAACATTTCTCATTACTGTTGATATTGCTTCAGTATATACCTCAATTAATCAGACTTTAGGTATTGAATTTGTAAGGAATGTTTAAGTTGTTTCACTGACTTTTAAACCATCAAGATTAACACCATATGCCTCTTTTTGTAATTAGTTATAACTTTTTTTTCTGCTTGATAGCAGCTTTTTTTCTACTTGATGAGGGCATTTATCAACAGAAATGTGGGGTCACTATGGGAGCCAAAATGTATCCACCTTTTGCAATTTTAATACTCTGTTGGAGGGAAGCAACTGTTTTATCCAAATTTTAGTCTTTCAAATATGTCTTCTTTTATAGAAGATGTACTGATGACTTGTTTTTCATTTGGACAGGTATTACAAATCAATTTAAATATTTTTTAAAGAAATTAACCAAAGTGTTAAAGGTATTGTGCTTAACTTGGGTGATTTTTGAACAACTATAAACTTTCTTGATTTAAGTATCACTATGGATGTCCAATCAAAAAGTTTTTCTAGTACTATCTATAGAAAGAAAACATTTTCTTATAATTACTTCCATTTCAATAACTTATGCCCCTATTTTATGAAAATCAATAATGTTAGGGGACAGGTCATTCAATGAGTAGCTTGATAAGCTCCACTGTGACTTTTATTAGGGAGGTTGACTTTTAGTCAAAATGTTCTCTGATAGAGGATACCCCAAGCCTAAGCTGGAGGAAATTTTTTGTTGTAGGACAAATACATTTCCACCTATTCTAACCTGTGGGTTAGTTCCAAAAGGTAAAAATGGTTACCTCTAGTAGTTAGATAAAAAATTGGCTTTTCCTGTCCCTATTTGTGTTGATTCTAATGACATAAGAAAAATATTACAAGATAATTGGAAAATTATTTTAGGGAATGGTGATTTGGTTCAAGTGGTGGGGGACCACCCACTAGTCATGTATAAAAAAAGTGTCTAACATGAAATCTTTATTTGAGTTTGGTGAGTTTAACAACAGTTTAGGTAGTAGTGGACCAGCTGGAACATATCCTCATTTGGATTGTAAATGGTATAGATTCATTAATTCAACACAATGTGTTTATTTTGCACACCTTAGTACATATGTGGTCAGTAAACAAAGGTACAGTTGTAAGAGCACTGGTGTAGTTTACTTAGCCAACTGCTCAAATTGTGCTAGTTATTGTCTTGGTAAAACTATCAGACCACTTTCAAAGAGGAATTATGGAGATTGTGCTACTCTTAAAAAAGATGACTTTAACAATGCTCCAGCGAAGCATGTTTGTGAGTGCAATAAAAGTTTAGCTTTTTTGTCCTGGGTAGTATAGATCATAAAATATTTATTGATAAGTTTAATAATGTTTTGGAAACAGAAGAGTTTAAATGGCAAGTTGCACTCAAGGCTGATAAAAATGTCTGTTTTGAATGACAAATTGTTTCAGAAGGTCCATTTAAAAGTTTTATAGGTGGTTTTTAAATTTTCATATTTAAATATTCATATTTTTAAATTATTTATGAATTGGTTTAATTGTTTCTTTATATTTATTGGCTGTTTTCTTTACCATTGTTAGTATAAATTCAAATGTTTTTTGTATTGTCAGTTAGTTCTGATGAAGTTCTTGTACTAAAAGGATGAAAGCACTTAACTTCTACAATGCTTGAATGGTTCATTTCTGAGTTTGTAGCACTTTTTTTTAGTTATCTAGTTTAGTGTGTTTAGTGCTTTCCCGAGGTTTTAAGAGTGTTCTATATGATCTTATGTTAGTATATACTTTGAAGCCATTCTGTGTTTGCATAAACTGTCCTTGTCCTGCTGATAAGTTAAAAATACTCTAGTGGAAAGAATAATGTGGTGGGAAAAGTGGATCAAACAAGGCTTGAAATAACTAGAGCAATGTAAGTGTTAGTACATTTTGATAAAGCAATATGCATACAAGGAAAAAGTAGTAGCATCAGTAAATGTAATAGTGGATGAATGAAGAAATGAGTTTTTAAAATAGTGTTTGAATGATGCTGCTATGGTACATTTACTTTAAAACTGGCTGCATATATTAGTTCTTTATAATCTTGCAGCTATAAATTACCCTTAAATATTACACTGACAAATGTATAATATAGGTTAATGGATTGACAGCTTGAGTATTTGCTTCCTATGTTTAGGCATTTGGGGGATTACTGCCTAATTCCATCATTTGGTTTTTACTGTCTAAATGCTGCAGTTTTAGTACATCAATGTAATAGAAAATAAGTTAATTTTAGACATCATTTTAGTGTAGTACTACAGAGTCTGGGCCTTAATTCTTTTTTGAATAATAATCTCTTTTAAGTCATAATACTGAAGTGCAGATAGCTGGTATCAGGATCATTAAAAAAATGTTTGCTGTCAGCACTTTTTCATCAACAGGTCATAGTACCAGACTACTGAAGACCTTCAATGTTCAGCGGAAACATTTCTTGTTGTAGTTGTTTCTTCACTTGTTTTGGATTCATGTCAGTTTAGTCATATATTAATATTACCACCAAGAGTTTTCACCTGCTTGTGCTAATGTTGCATCTTTCAAAGGATTAGCTGCGCTTTAAGTATTCCTTGTTTGTACAGAAAGATAACTTCAAATGTTCATTTGTCATGATTGTAAATAGGAAAATAGGAAATTAGTTCACAGTAAAAAAACTGTTATGGAAGAGCATTTGGAGCTGAACAATAGTGAAAATAACATTTTGATGAAACCTTCTTGATTGTTTTCTTGATGTCAGTCACAAACTCTGCTGTTGGCTTTTTTACATTTTAAGAAGCTACCAAAGTGATTTCCCAATATTGTAATCATTCAGAATGCCTTGAAAGCTCAGATCTTCACAGTGTTCAGAAACAAAGGAAAACCCTCACAACAAGTAAAATAAAGTGCTGAGGATGTTATGAGACAGAAGTGCTCGATAACGGTATATGGTGAATTTCCATTGGCAACAGGGATTTCTTCTTTGTTTTCACAATGTTACTAATGAGAGATGGTATAATCATACAGTCTAGTAAACAGGGCTAGAATTAGCATGTCGCTTGTCATAATTACATGGTGTGCCCCCCAAAGGCTACTGACCTTGGCTAGTTGCCTATATGAAATAATGACTTGTGGTAGCCTAATACATCACTTTTCTGTTCAATCTATTCCTGAACTTTTAATAGAAAGAAGGGCTACACTATGCCCAATGTTGGAGGAGCCAGAAAACACTTCCAGTGAAGGTTTATATCATCCTGGATGAGATCATCTGTGATGGTAAGTTGGATCTGTATACCAGGCAAGTTATAAAGCACTGTAGATTCCAAAAGGAGACCACTGACTATCCAACATCACTGGGAAATAAAATGTGAACAAATGTAAAAAAGGCCTACGTTAACTCGATAGCTAACTTATTAATGGCTACACTGATGAAAACAATAACATTTTTGTGTAACTGTCCCTAACTTTAAATAAAAAAAAAAAAAAAAAAAAAAAGGTTTACATAATACCTGAAATGGCATAATAATCTTAACTTTCATCAGTTGAGATCTTTATTAGATGCAGGTTCTAAATTTGCAATTCAAGGAAATATTTCCATTAACTGTAGTTATTCTCAAAGAAGGAGCATATTTTTGTCAAAGTTAGATGATTTTATTTATGACAACATATTAAGTTATACTACTAAGCATTTCTGGCTTGCACATTAAATTTTAAATGAGGAGTGGAAAGGCTTGTGTAATTCTATACGATAACAAGAACAACAAAAGTCAAAATTGTAACAGACTGAATGCAAAAATATTTGTATTGATGGATGCTTTGAAGATGTACAGTAAAGAACAGTTCAGTACTTCTGTGCAATTCAATTCTTCAGATCCCAGTTTCATTAGTTACAACATGTAAGTTAAATTCATGACCACCAGAGCACATTCAGTGCCCATTAAGTATTAAATGCTGAAAGGGAGGCAAGGCCAGAAAGGTGTGGTAAAGCGTCAATGGTAGGCTAAGGAGAAACAGTAGATAAAAAATGTTATGTAAGGTCTGTGGCATGTTTGCAGCCATAATGGCAGAGTTTTACCTCAAACAAAGTTGGAGTATTTCCCACCAACATGTGTGAGAAGTGAAGAGTGAGGTCAGGGTGGTTAAATGCAGTAGCAATGTCAGTTGATGGCAATTTTGCCAGTCAAGATATAGAGTTACAAAAAGCAAGTTGGGTTGTGGCATTAGCAAGTAGAGACAAATGAAATTAAGTGTAAATGAGATCAGGCTCACAACCATAATGGTGGATGTGTTCGGCCTAGAAGAAAGCCAGAGCAGTAGTAGCAAATACAAATAGGAAGTGAAGAGTTGGGGGGGGGGGCGGGGTTAAAAGTCAAAGTCATATGCATCAGGTGTTGTTATTGACAACCATGATGTGGAGTTAAGTAAAGAGTGCTACAGTCCAGGGAGACAAAGCTGAAAACAGTGCTGGAAGAGAGACTATGTGGTTGAGTAGTTTACTTGAAAGCATAGATGGATAAGTTGTGGATTTTCTGGTGGAGGAATTTTCAAAGTTGTAATGGAAAATCAGCAAAGTGAAAATTGTGCTGAATGGGGAGCGTAGAGCAGGCAGCTTGAATGAGAAGGTGTGTCACCTGAGATGGTTATATCAACGTTCTGCTCAGCAGAGAGAAAAAAGGGATGACAAATAGTATCACTGATGTCTAGACTAGTTGGATTAAATGTCTGACGGTGGTATGTTAAATACATGCAGGAATTTTTTTTTTGAACTGTACAAATGAATGCATAATCAACTCATAGGGCAGGTTAAGGCTGGTGACAGCTGAAACCTCGATGGCATCGTTTTTATCTTTTGATTATTGTGGTTGGAAAAGGGGAAGATGGGCCATCCCTTCAGTGCTGGAGGTAACCCAGTTTATTTAGAATGATATCATGGGGGCTAAGTCCAGAAAGCTTCCCACGCATGCACTGAATCACTGAATGTGAAATGTGAGCTAATGGAAATCATCTCAGTATTGAAATTTCGGCAGTCGAAATGCCAAGTGCCAAGAAAATAAGAACAAAAACACAGAAGAGCAAATCTTGCAAATTGCTCTTCCTTTAAACTTCTTTTTGCAGGGGGGTCAAGTCACCCATGCACCCCCATGTGGGGGGCAAGCCTATATCTATATATGTTAAATCCAAGATCACCATACTTTGGAGAAAAGGGAAAATTCTAGGAAATGGCATCTAGGACTTAGTATATGTAAATCCATTCTTTCAGCCATTCAGTCTCCTTATTTCAGGAACTGCTGTAGTAGGTCCCGACATTTTAAATGGTTGCCATGGAAATCATGTCTATTGGAAGGTGAGCCAGGGATAAACTGCTTTCATTGGAGAAGGATGGAGTGAAGAAGAGCTGCAGGCCAGAACTAAAAGATGCAGTAATACTAGGAAGGGAAAACATAGGTGTCATTTGAGACTAAAAGAACTCTCCAGGGCTCGAGAAATAAGAAAAAGTGAACCCTGAGCAAAGCTGGCCCAAAGAGATAGAGTGTGAGTTACCTGCAGGCATTTCTGCAGTTACATTCTACTCACGCTCTAGGCTTCAAATATGACCGCAAATATTTGTATTAATAATTCCAAAACCATGCTACATACAAGATATTACAAAATTTCATCTCATAATATGCATCTGCATCTGTCTAATGCAAATCAAGAGATATTGAATATTATCTGTATGCTGTTTATTTGCATTGTAATTATTTTCATATTTTTCTAAATATCTCAACAATCAAGTGACAACAGACAGAACTGCTTAGACTCATTTGAATCCTCACAGCATTATGAAGAAAATCTGCTGGCAGTATGTATGCTGCTTGTATGGTTACTGAGATGTAGTAAGCTGTTTATACAGCATTGTATAATTCATATTTACTGTGGTTATTGTCGCTTACAAAATCCAGTTTAAGACCTAGAATTTAATTAATAAAGCCATTAAGGGTTACTTTGTGCTGGATAATTTGCTATTTACAGTTTTCTATTAACACTTATTGTTCAAGAGCTATGAACAGTGGTTTGAACTTTGAGGTGATAACTTAATTTTTAAAAGGCTCCGGCCACACACACTGGTAGCTAAATTATAAACCCAAAAGAACTCCACTGAAAGCAATGCATTAAGGAGGGCATAGAGAGCTGTTAGATACTAACATGAAGATAGCTAGCAGGTATTAGCATGGACAGAGCTAGTAGGTACTGTCATGGAGATAGCTACATGTATTAGCATGCATAGGATGGGACGTTATATTTTCATAGGTTTGGTGTCAAGCTTTCATACCTTTGGCCAGCAAAAAGCATGACTGCCATCATCTCATGCCAGAATTTTCTATTGCCCATACACATAATGTATTTTTCTGAATATGTTTAGTAAGGTGCTTAACTTTATTGTAAACAGTAATTTGTTCCAGATTTCTATGCTGGGGATTCAGTTCATGATTTTTTCCATTAGCCTAATTTTTAAATGGTTGTAAAAATATTGAATCAACTCTACCTTCTATCTATACAAATGAAGCAGGTAACACCTGGTAAGTTAAGTATTGACTTAGATTCTTCATGTCAAGTTTCACTTATGGTACAGATGCTTACATTTTCAATGCAGAAAAAATATGCTTTTTTGTTTGTTTAAATTTGTATTTATCAAGGTTAGGGTATCTCTTGTCAAATTTCTGGGAATGTAATTTACACAGATCCTAAATGCATTATGAGGGTGGACATATTCCTGCCCAATGCTCATACTACCAAAGGTGACAAGTGCAATCCTTCCACTTCAAGGAAGCAGAGCTCATGTCTTACATCAGGCCAACAGGCATGTGTCCTCTGCTTAGGACATCAAACTATTAACCACATACTAAAAGGATTTTAGTTCAAAATTCAGGCAATTCAACGAGAAAGTAACATTTCACTATGCTGTTTCCCCATTAAGAATATTGGATTATCTTACTACACCATATTATATGTCACTGGGTTTTGATTTCATCAAACTGTTGAATCCTTAGTGAACTTAGATCATTTCATGTTTGTACTGAATTTTATTTTCTATTCAAGCTACAGCACTGATGTTTGACTCTGACAAGCATAATGAGTAATGAGGTCGCTTGTTCCTTACAGAGATCTCTGAAGTATGTGTGTGTTTTAACAAATTGTAGAATCACTAATTTTGAGCATGTTATTGTGGCTGCCAAGTTATACTGCAACTCTAATAGGTTTTGGGAGACAGATAAGATTAGCAGAACCATCTCCTCTGCATGACTTGTTGATTCATTAATTTGTGTAATGCCCTATTGACTTTGCAACTGGTTTGCAACCAGAGATGATGGAAGCTGTTGAAGATGGGGTGGGGGGCTAGGGTGGAGGGTGAGGGGGCACTTAGTGATCTAAAAAGGGCAATTGTTTAAAACTGTTTACTACCTCATCATACCTTTACTTTGAGGACATTTTAACCGTAGCCAGTTTCCCTTCTGGTGCTTGAATTAATGTTTCCTGATTGGTCTTACCTTTCTCATAGCTGATAATTGTATATTAGCCGTAGTGAGAATAACTGTGCTCATACCATAGATAATTTGTGGGGAACCATGTAATAGATATAGATTTTTAGGAACTGCCTCTATCCATTAGTAGCATAAGGGGCAATCCTGGGATGCATTTTTTATTACCCATCCTTAGATCCAAGTTTCTTTTGAATATGGACAGGGATGAGCTTTGTTTTACTTGAATGGAGAGTCTGTTCTGGAACAGTGGTATCTTTTGTGATATCTCTCTCTCTCTCTCCACACCATTCCATTTAGATATCTAGACTAAGTATTTCTGATGCCGTTTGACTTCCTGACGTTCAGTAGGTCCATCAGTATTGAGTTGGAGGATGCCTTTTATGCCAGATACAGGTCACCTCTTAGCACTCTGTAGGATACAGAGTATAGTGATAAGGCTTTAAGGTGGTCCATGCAAGACCTATTGTTTAGGACTTGTATCCTTTTAGTAAGTTATCTCTGTGGGCATTCCAGTCGTTACATGTGTTTGGACAGATACATGCCAAAGTGGGCATTATACAAAATGATTGACCTAATGAGGACTTCAAAAGGGGGACAATGACATTTCTAGATCTAGTGACAATAAATTTGTTCATAAGCTGTGCAATACAGAAAGACTTTCTTATAACAATGGGCATATGTTGGTTGAAAGATAGGTCACTGTCTACATAAGTTCCCAAATGCCAAATATATGGGTCAACTCTCGAGGGGGGGGCATTGTCAATTTTGTAGTTCTCGTGGGTGGATATCTTCCAAAAAAGATATGATAATGTATTTTTTGGAGTTTAGTTTCAATTCATGATTCTGGTATCAGTTATTGTTTGGGACAAACCTTCCTGCCTGATGGTTAAGTCATTTGGGGATTTAGTAACTTCTCCCAGCTTGCAGTCATCTCAAACTTAGTCAACCAAAGCCCTTTGGTATTATTTGCTTTGACATCCACGAATTAGATGCCAAACAGGAAAGTCTCAGCACAGAAACCTGGGGGACTCCAATGATGACAGGTCTCTTTCTTGAGGTAGCCTTCCCTGTTTTGATCTCCTGCAACTTGTGAGCCAGTTGGCAGTCCAGCTTTTCTACTATACCTGAGAGGAGGATTGTGTCAAAAGACTTGGCCAGGTCAAGATAATGCTATGTGACCTGTTTTACCTTTATCCATTGCTTTGGTGACAAGGGTAAAGCTTAAAATTTGCCCATAATTTTGAGCATTTCACACTCTTTTGCCCTGATACTTGCTGTAAGATGTTGAGAGATCAGCGCATATGTTTGACTGTCCTTGATTTTGTGTCATATTTTTGGTATATTCCTCATAAGATTTGTGGTTTTCTGGCAAATGTACGAGGATTTCAAAACTTAAATAATGATAGACATTTGAGTTTCAGACTTCTAGACTTCATATCCTTCAGAAAATGCATGGTAATGCAAAACCTGTTCTATCAACTAAGCATATAAAAACAGTGTTATACTTAAATTCTGTCCGTGGTTCTGGACCTTTTACCTTTTTCTTGACCCATTACATTTTTGGCTTTATCTCTTGAGCTATTAGGTTTTGAGGTATAAATAAGAACTGTGAGCAAAAACTGTTTAACACTTTCAAAGTCAACCTGCTGCATTTTTTTTTCATTAGTTCAATTAAATAAAACAGAAGTGCAACAAAAACTGGGCAACTTGAAAAATAATAATAATAAATAACCTAAAGTCAGGCAAAAAGCTTTAATAACTTTTTTATAAGCAGGATAAAAATCACACAGTATTTATATTGTGTTTTTAAATAATTTAATGTTTCTTGCATGACTTTAAAAATCTAACAAAACTGGGGCCAACTTGCAGTATTGAATAAAATGAAAAAAAAGAAGACTTAAGGCAAGGAAGAAACTTTATTAGCTTCTTTTGAAAACACACTAACAGCAGAGTCAAAGTTATTCCAGTTTCTAACCCGCATTGTCTTACTTTATCATCACCATCACCATTGGATTATCATTATTGTTTTTACTGTTATAATTTCATAAATCACTTCCCAGAATGCACCTGGGTGGGCTGCTGCCACTTCAGTTGAGGTCCACAATTCACAGAACTGCACTGGCATGGTAATATGACCGTTATTAATTAATGGTAAATAACAGTGAAAACCATAAACTGTTGGAATGAAACAACAAAGTGTCAGTGGTAAAAAATAATAAGTGCTTTTGTTCCTTTTTTGTCAAACACAAAATTGAAGCACCTGTGTTTCACAACTGACACTTCAATGTTCCATTCCAGCTTCCAATAGTTTGTAGTAAATAGTGCAAAATACCAGAGCCAGATCATGGTCAAATGGGGCCCTAGGCAGGGTAATAGATCATGGACTCCACTGACAGCTGCCCCTCCTACAGCAACACCCTATTCCCCCTTGCAACAGCTCCTCCCCAGCCATTCCAGTATTCTACTACTTGGCTATTTCTTCCCATTTACCATAAATGCCATTCAAACCTGTCAGAGTGCATACTGTTTTCTTTTTTACTTCTACAGGGATTACAGATATTGAAATAAAATAGCACAAACACTGATAGACATTTGCTAAACAAACAACTCAGTCTCACAATGAAAACAGACTTAACATGAGCAGTAAACTTCTCTGCCCTTGAAACTCACATTCATTGAAACGGCATGAAAACCCACATTCAAAGAAAACACATCTGGCCAGTGTAGGATTAAGTTTACCTTTGGGCTGTTTTCAAACCATAGGCTCCTTGCACACATTTTTAGAGCCATGCATACATGTATGTGTTCTTTGATTCACCTTCCTTATATTCCTTCTATAATACAGCACCATTTGTTAGAATGTATTTTAAATTTGTAGTTTTGGAACATTCTTCCAGTAAGCAATGAAACAAAATGTATGAACCAATAATGACAAAACTGCCCATTTCAGAAAATTTCAACAATAAAAGGCCACTCAGACTTCTGCCGTTACAATCCAGCAGTAAGCACAATATATGCAGAAGTAAAAATCATCTGAATAATTCCACATTAAGAGATCTGTAAGTAATGAAGAGGTTGCTACTGGCAAAGAACTTTATATTTCAATGTTTCATCTACAAATTCAATGCCTGCTGTCCTTGAAGAATTAATTGCATATGTTACATTAAAAAACTTGGTAAACTGGTAATATTGCCATAAGAAATGACTGACAAACTGACAATTTCATAGTTCCTAGGCATCTCATACAAAGGAGAACACACTCATGAGTGTAGAAACCCTAGCTACCCTTAAAATGCACCAAATAATCAGTAATTTAAAGGGCACTCAATATCAACACTGGAATACGTGGTGTGAGAGTAGAATCTATAGTCTTCTGCACCAAAGGCAATTATGCTACTAATACTGCTTTCAAATTCTACAGCACAGATAGTAACTGCCATTTGCTAAACAAAACCATTAGTTGCACATTGAAAACAAACTTAGCATGAGCAATAGTAAACTCTTCCCTTGAAACTCATAATTCCTTTAAAATTAACAAACTCATCCCTTGAAAATGCACCAAAACTCATAATTCCCTGAAAATGTAATGAAACAAACTCAAAATTCTGTCAGCAGTCTAGTAGTTGGTATAGAGGATTCAGGCTCTTGTTTCCACTAAAGCTCCCAATTTCTTCAGCATTCAGGTAGTTGTAGAGGATTCAGGCTTTTGTCTCCTGTAATCAAGTTATAGCATCAAATCTTATCAAGTTAATTGACTAACCTGCCCTCTCCGTAACTAAGACATTACATACCAGATACCTCTCAACCTCTTAGCATAGGAAATCTTCACCAAGGCCCAGACATAGGGACAGATTTTAGATATTGCACTTGTAGACTTAGAAAGTTGCTGGAATAACAGCATTTGTCTTAGTATGCATTTTCCGAAGGAAATTAAGTCTGAATCTCAAATATATGACATTATTTAATTATTTCAACCCTTAGTGATTTGCTAGAAAAGCACAAATTTTGTGGAATGGGCCAAAATATGAAGCAAAATCAGGACTTTCTGCAAAAATATGGACAGTTGAGAGGTATGCATACCTCTCAACCTCTTAGTGCAAGATATCTGGACATAGCCTGAAATATACAATGGCCCAAAATAGGAATACATTTTAAATGTTGCTCTTTTTAACTTAAAAGTTGCTAGAATAACAGGATTTGTGTTAGCATGCATTTTCCGAAGGATATGAAGTCTGAAACTAATATATATGTCATTATTTAGTGACTCCATGATTTGTCAGAAACCACAAATTTTGTGAGAAACAGACCCAAAATTATGAGTCTGAATCTGGACAGTTGAAAAGTATGTTAAACAAACGTGCACACACACACACACACACACCTTCTCTTTCATATAGCAAATAGCTAGTTTAAATTCCACACACACCTACTCTCACACAGCAATGAATGTCTAGTTTAAATTCTACACACACACATACACCTACCCTCTCATACAACAACACATGCACTTTATCTCTCATAAGAACAGAATGGCTAGTGTAAATTACACACACACACACACACACACACACACACACACACACACACACACACACACACACACACACACACATACACATGCACACTTTATCTGTCATATAGAAATGAATGGAACCACTAGTTTAAATTGTATGCACATACACATCTACCTTTTCTGTGCTCTCACACAGCCACACACACACACACACACACACACACACACACACACACACACACACACACACACACACACACACACACATACACATGCACACTTTATCTGTCATATAGAAATGAATGGAACCACTAGTTTAAATTGTATGCACATACACATCTACCTTTTCTGTGCTCTCACACAGCCACACACACACACACACACACACACACACACACACACACACACACACACACACACACACACACACACACACACACACACACTTTCTAACATAGTAACACATACATTTTACGTTTCATATGAACTGCTAGTGTAAATTACATGCACACATGGATACACACACTTTCTCTTTCATACAGAAACGAATGGAACCGCCAATGTAAAACACACACACACACACATACACACACACACACTTACCTACCTTGGAATGGCTAGTTTTAAATTTCATGCATGTGGACTGAGTTTACGTCCATGTTGGCATGAGTGCAACGTGTGCATGGTTCTCCTTCAAAGAGTAGATGCCACCACCATGGAGCATTTTTCTTTCTTTTTTTAATTGTTAAGGCCTCCTAAAAGTGGGAGGGCACCCCCCCCCCTTTGCAACATGTTTCCGGTGCCCTTGTTTATAGTGGGACTTTATAAGTAGGCTTTGGAATATGTGTTCGAATTTCATTATCCCTGTCACCCCTGGGCTTTCGGATATTGGCAAAGGCTCTTGCTACCCCCATAGTGCCTTTTTTAGGCAAGGCTCAAAAGACAAACCCACCTCCATAGGTATCACAAGGGATACGAAATCAAGAGTAATGCTACTCAACACCAGAAGTCTAAACCTCAAGATGCATGCACTCAAAACTCTCCTTAGCATGGAGAACATCGATATTTGTGCAGTAACAGAAACCTGGTTCAGGGCTCCCGAGAGCACACCAGCACTACCAGGTTATACCTCATACCGTGCTTTTCGGCCCCAAAACTTGGACCAAACCACAAAAGGAGGGGGAGTATCGATATTCATCAAAGATACCCACACCTCCAGGTTGGTGGCAAAGCACGAAGCATCAGAGACTATCCATGTGCAACTAACAGTGGGTAAAACTGCCTTCCAGTTTATAGCCTGCTACAGACCACCCTCCCAAACCCAGGAACCCCACTTGGCCTTCCTGAGAACACTGGAAAATATGAAGGTCTCTCCAAACACCATTATATTAGTTGACTTCAACTACCCAAACATAGACTGGGAGCATTACTCTAGCTCCAACACCCTAGCCCAAAGGTTCCTAGAATTTATAAACACAAATGCTATGGAACAACTTGTTGCCACTCCCACAAGAGGGGAAAACATACTGGACCTGATCATCACCAACATGGGGACTCTATGCTCCAGACCAGAAGTGTATCCCTCACTGGTAAGATCAGACCATAAACTAATCTCACTGGATATTCACATCCCGACCCCACCCCCTGCCCAGAAAACCACAGTGAAAAACTTCTCTAAAGCAAATTTCACACTCCTCAAAACTGAGGTGGAATCCTTCAAAGCCCCCAGGCCTGTGGAAAATACGGCCCAGACTGCAGAATCCTTTATAAATGCATTCTATGAACACCTTCAGGAATGCATGGATCATGCGATCCCAAATAAAACCAAGACCCAATCCTCCAAAGGCAGGCGTCCTGTCTGGTGGACCCCAGCCATAAACAAACTATACAATAGAAGGAGGAAGCTACTAAATGATAGAGCAAAATCCCAAAAAGGGAAGGCATCACTGATCAGTATTAGCAAAAAACTACGGGCACACATAAAATTGTCTAAGGCCAGCTTCGAGAGAAAAATTGCACAGGACACTAAGGATAATCACAAGGCTTTCTTTAGTTATGTTAGGAACCTGGGTGGTAATTCCCAGATATGCTCAGAATTAGTCCAAAATGACAAAAATACACCGAACCCACAGACATTGCCAACATCCTAGCTGACAGGTTCAGCGCAAACTTCTCCCCCCCCCTCCCCACCAAAAGGGCAAATATCTATCCCAGCAGAGTGCTGCCCCCCAGACATCTCAGATGCTCAGGTAAGAGCCGCCTCTGCAAAGCAAAAACACAGCATCAATGGGACCAGATGGTGTCCGGGCTGCGTCCTACATGAACTCCAAGAAGAGCTAAACCCAAACATAAAACTACTGTTCAATCTCAGCCTTACTACAGGATATGTGCCCAAAGAGTGGCGTACAGCAACAGTGGTCCCTCTCCATAAAGGTGGTGCCTCAACGGATCCTGGAAACTATCGCCCCATAAGCCTGACTAGCTTGGTCTGCAAAGCTATGGAAAGGATCATCATGGACCTCATAAATAAAGATATTGGGGACCTACAAACACTGGATCCTACCCAGTTTGGCTTTGTTAAGGGCAGATCCTGCCTCTTAAACCTGGTTGATTTCTTTGAAACAGTCACCAAGGCCATTGACGAGGGGAAGGTGGTCCACACAACCTACCTGGACCTCGCAAAAGCCTTCGATACAATACCCGACTCGGGCATTATAGATAAGCTCACCAGCTTAAATATAAACCCCTATGCCACTAGATGGATTGCAAACTGGCTCAAGGACAGAATCCACATGGTTAGAATTGCTGGAGCCATGTCAGACTCCAAACCAGTTACAAGTGGTGTCCCACAAGGCTCAGTCCTGGGACCTCTCTTGTTCGGTATATATTTCTCGGAGGTACAGGCCAACATGGAAGGACTGTGGCTGACCAAGTTCGCAGATGACTGCAAACTGGGCGCCATAATCGACTCTCCAGCCGACACAAGCATCCTCCAAAAGGGCCTCATAGAAACAGACAACTGGTGCCAGAGCCATGGCCTCAAGCTAAAAGCCAAAACGTGTATAGTCATCCCCTTTGGAAAAAACAAAGTGCCCACAAATTACCACATAGGTGGTAATCCATTAAGTACAGAAGAAGTAATTAGGGACCTGGGGACCCAAGTTGATAGCAATCTCTCATTTGACAACCACGTGGCCAAAGTGGTTAGAAAAACATTTTATATAGCCCACCTAATCATGAAGGGATTCACATCTAGATCAGGGGAGGTCATCGTGCCTCTTTACTCATCCCTCATCAGGCCCATAATTGAGTACAATGCCCCTTTTGGGATGTACCTTACCAGACACCTGCAGCAACTGGAAAGACCCCAAAAGTACCTCACCAAGAGGATCAAAGGGCTCAAACAGATGCCATATGCTGCCCGGTTAAAGAAACTCCAGCTCTACTCAGTGGCATACCACCTGTTCAGAGGTGATCTGTGCCTGACGTATAAAGCCATGTCCAACCCGGAATTAATGGACATGCTGCACCTCAGAAAATCCAAATCCCATCGAGCTACGCTCGAGAGACTTGAACCTCAGCACTGAAATAAATAGGACATGCTGGAGGGACAGATTCATAACCCAGAGGCTCCCTTCACTCTGGAATAAAATCCCAGTCCAGGTTAGGCAGAGTCCCTCATTGACTCTCTTCAAGAGGAATCTTGATGAGTGGATGGGAGATCGTAGGTTTACCCCGGGTATCACTTCTGTGTCACTGTTAGACAGAGGCTCAGTATACTAACCTCGAAAAAGGGCATAGCAAAATAAATTTAAAATGGGTGGCGAAAGCCAAACACATTCTGGCTAGGCTTATAAATGCCCTAGGGCAGATAGCCTAGTATGAACCTATGAACCTATTATGCAGATGATGTTCTTTACCTTAATGATACTTTGAATGGGAAAATTCTGTGAACATTAGCATTTATTCTTTTAGCAATGTCTGTATGTTCACAGTGGGTTCACAGCTACCATTGATTTAGATTTAAATTTCAGTTTTTAGTATCTGAGTTTTCTGCAGTCAGTCAGTTGTATTGAACTTAATAAGCCCTTACTATATCTGGGTGATTCTGGCTCTGTGTCCCAGCTCAGAAGTATCATTTCCTTAATTACAACCATTTACTCCCCCAACATTTCTGACAAAGTATTCTGTTGGGAATTTTTTAAATCTGCCAACTATTTTTATTCCCAAAACCATGTTCCCAGTTAACTCTCTCTTTCCCATCATCCCTCCAGCATTGCTGTCTGCTTGAGAAAAAAAATGTCTGAAGTCTGCGTGGAGTATAAAGTATCTATGCAAACCCCTCTAAGCAAAAATCCTAAAAATTCTTAACATTGTTGCATACCTTGTAGGTATACAGATGTTCTCCCATTGTTCCTTTGTTTGTTTTGTTGTCTTTCCAATATTTTCTAATCTCTAATTGATTCTTATAGTTATGTAATATTTTAATTGCCCCACTAATTATCCCTTTTTAACAGCCTCTTCTATTCTAGATTCAGCTAGAAAAGTACCAGTGCCTGTCTTTCATTTAGTAATCCCCTCCCTTTGTCTTTGATTATACTCTATCAGCCCTTGGTATGGATCGTAGTCTCTAACCTGCAGTCCAAACTTCTGCCTAGCCTCATCCCACTCTATTACCTTTCACTCTGTAGTTATTTGATCCCAAAACCTTGGTTCATTTTCTAATTTTCTCTGGTAAATTCCATCCCCATCTTGCCTACTTTCTATACCCCTATTTGCAGTCATCTCTGCCGGCAAAATCTCCTTTCTCCATTCCTGTATTAGCTTAGTTTTTGGAATACTTGCTGTTACTTTATAATATTATGTGTGTTTTTTTCCTAGTCTTCTTAGAGACCTGCATCCTAAAGCCTATTCTGTCCTTACCTCTCAACCCCCTCCCCGATTCATCATTATCATTCCTTTCCTCTTTGAATTATTACTTCATGCTTGTGTTATGTATATGGTGCTAAATTGCTTAGCTGTAAAGGATTCCTTTAAATCAGGTAATCCTAAACCACCTTATTCTATGGTGAGAGTCAACGTATCACAATTAACTCTTATCTCTTTATTTCCCAAATAAATTTCTTCATCTCTTTATTAATTATAGTCCAAAACATCTCCTCTGGCTGACAAAAATACACGTAATCTGTAAATAAAATCAAAGGGACTAGAAATATTTTGACTGTAAGTATCTTATTATCATAAACTTCTAATTTTTCAATTGTATTATTTTTTGTTCTCTTTCTACATATCTTTGGATGGTCTAATAAAATCTTTTTTTAAGTCATACACCTAAATACTTTATCTTATCATGTTCCCATAAATATGGGTATTTATGAACCAATTCATGTGTGAGAAGTCATTGTTTTATCTCCATTTATTTTATTTTAATATTCTACAACACTGAGATAGCCTTTTCCAGAATTATCAAGTACAAAACAATACATCTGAGAATAAAGCTAACTTTTCTTGATTACCATACAAGTTATATCCTTGAATTTGTGAGTCACTTATTTTCTTTGCTAATAGCTGTAAATATAATGCAAATAACAAAAAGAAAAAGGCTACATCTGTCTGGTTCCTGTATTCAAATATAGTTTGTCAGAGAGGAACCCTCCCACTTTAATTCCTACTTCTGAGCTTTCATAAATCTGCCTAATTAACCCCATTACTCTATTAAGGAATGAAAATGCTATCATTGACCTGCTCACAAAATCCATGCTGACTCTGTCAAGACACATCAGCAATAATGGTGTTTCCGTAAGCTTTGTTTCCTTCTAGATTATCATTTATCTATTGATGTTGCGAAATGTTTTCCTCCCCTCCACAAAACCACATTAATCCATATCTATCAATTTTGGCCATGCCTTTACCATTCTCTTAGCTATTATTGACATAATCACTTTATAATCATGGTTTATAATTAAGCTAGATCTGAAGGGTCTCTCTTTGGGTAACACAGCCACTACAACATTTTTCCAAGATGCTTGTACTTCCTCCCCTTTTAAAATATTGTTAAACAAAACCT
Organism: Protopterus annectens; assembly: GCF_019279795.1. Classification (NCBI taxonomy): domain Eukaryota; kingdom Metazoa; phylum Chordata; order Ceratodontiformes; family Protopteridae; genus Protopterus; species Protopterus annectens. Next base: position 642,506,721 of record NC_056731.1, on the reverse strand, counting down.
TTCAGATCTTTATCATATTCTTCCCTCATAACTTCCAAAGGAATGCTGTCTATTCCTGGAGACTTCCATGTTGATTGGTTATACTTGCTTTTGTCTCATCTCTATTAATTGTTGAGCCTCATATTCCTCTAACCTTGGCATAAGTAAGTCTTTCATGAATATTTCCATTTGTGCCTTTTCTTAACTTCCACATCCCTCTGCTTTATACATATTATCATAAAATTTCTGAAATGCCTCTAATACCTCTATTGCATATCTGGTTATTTTTCTTGTTACAGGCTTCCTGAGTTTGGCAAGAACATGTGCCTACTTTACTTTATGTTACCTAATTTGAAGTGATATACGTTTTTGTGCTCTTGAGTTGTTAAACAATAGTTGCTTAACAGCAATGTTTTGAAATTCATGTACATCATCCAAATACTCCCCTATCTACCCTTAGTAGTTACTCATTTTCTTGTCCCATGAGATTCCCCTTATTTTGCAATACTTTCAACTTTTGTCAGTCCTTTCAAATAATTCGGAATTTTTCCCATATTTCTTATTTTTATCATAGTTTTAAACTCCATTTTTGTTTATCCAACTAACTAGTTGTCCTTTCTGAAGAAATTTCTCTCTCTCCTAATAACCTTTAATCATTTCCACTACCCATTCCTTAAATTCTTCTGTCCTTAACAGGTAAATGAGAAAGTGTCAGTGTTTCATTTTTGCTTCATTAGCCTACATTTTTATCTTAGTATTAATTGGTGAACAATCTGAAATAGTTATTGGCTATGTGTCAAAGCTTTCAATTAAATAAAAATGCTCCTGTGGATATAATTTCTATCCTTGTACCTTGAGGAAAAATATACTACTGAATTCACATATTCCATATCAAACATTCTCATATATTTCTTCAGAAATCTACCTTCTTTTGTTATAGTTTCCCTTTTAGGTCCCCCTGATACATCCTCACTATTGCAAATCAGGTTCCAATCCACACCCATAAATAATATTCCCTATTGAAATCTGATTATATCTCCAGAAGTTCTTTCAAGCTCCATGACAGCAGAGTTAGGTGGAAAGTAAATGTATACTTCAGGAATCCTCATTCCTTTCCAGTAAACCCCTTACTACACAAATCTACCATTAATATCCCTTTCATCTTCTATCTCCACTGAAGCTCCTCTAGTAATTAGTATTATTACTCCCCTTTCCCTTTGTCTCTGACATTCTACCCAATGTCAACCCTGAAATCATTTTTTTGTCAAATTTGCTTGCTCATTTCTATTAAAATGTGTCTCCTTCAACACTGCTATTTGCAACCTGCACCTCTAAATATAATTCAATATTTTTTGCTTATTTCTATAAGTGTAAGGCCATTTACATTCCATGATAATACAGAGTAGCCATTGTGATATAAAGCTGTTGCTCCCTATTATACACAACAGTAGTTTTGAATGTATATTTCCAGCTGTTAGCTTCAATGCAGACATTAACATTTTGCAGGCTGATCTCTAAGGTAGTTGAATCTTCTCACTTGAGTTTGAATCTATGTTATATTTTTCAAGACTTTTTGCTTCACTGAAAAAACTCAAATGAAAAACTAAATACATTTTCAGAAACCACTTATTCCCTTTTAACTTAAAACAAGCACAAAAATATATACATTTTCAAAAAATGCTTGTTCCTCCTGATAGGAGCAATTGTTCAAAATTTACAGCTGCACCCACAGACATTCACTAATATAACACTAAAGCTACCCATGCAAATGTGCATGCTACAGCTTGTGTTTCCACTTACATGAATTGCTGTCTGTTCTTGTCTTATCTATACCCCATTCTTAGATGTGAAAAACAACTAGCATGCTTTCAGCAAACATTCACTTTTAGCCCTAAGAGAAAAAGGTCACTGGCTAACTTTAAATAAATAAACCAAACTGTGTATCATTATGTTAAATGTAATAAGGCTGTCGTGGAGGCAACTATTTGTATACCTTAGTCATTTCCTACGTTTTAAACCTTCATTTAATTTTCACTAACTTTAAATAAATAAACCAAACTGTGTATCATTATGTTAAATGTAATAAGGCTGTCGTGGAGGCAACTACTTGTATACCTTAGTCATTTCCTACGTTTTAAACCTTCATTTATTTTTCACTGAGCTGCTTCACAATGAATCTTTGCATGTTAATTACATTGCACCTTATACCCTTCATTCACTAGACACTGTTAGACCTCTCATGATTAATTGTTTGCACCTGCAGACTTCTCATCTGCAAGAAAAACAGTAATTGACTTTGTAAATGCATGAAAGAATCTTTGTAAATTTACTCAGAACACACTGCTAGCATCTCATGACTAATTGCCTCTACCTGTAAACTTCTTGTCTCTCACTGACAGTATTTGTTAATGGAAAAAAGGCATTGACTTTACAAATACAAGAACAAATGAACATTTCTGATGCCTTCCATTATTTTATCTTAGTTTTCAAAGCCTATTTGCTTTAAAAAGTACTTGCAGGTTAAACCAAGGCCATTATTCTAAATATTCACATATATAAAAGTTGGAAATTATTATCTTAGTTCTACATATACTGTGATCAGTACACTTTTACATTGCCAACCCCAGCAGCCCAAGAGCATATTATATTAACTTTAGCTTGATTTTGCTGAACTTTTCTTACCTTGTTACGGCGTAAAGCTCAGATAGCTTACTACTAGTGAAAAGTACCTTCTTATTTATTATCTTTAACATATATAACAGACAGTGATAAGCCATCCCCACCTTACATTTAAAATGCCCCAAGACCACTTAAAAGTATAACTTATAATTTACAGCATAAAATGTATATACAAATAGAACAAAAGCTGTTTTACTTATGGTTACTTCTTCAGATCCTTCTTAAACATTAATTACATGAAGTGGGGAATCTTCTTTACCATCCACTCACCAGTTTAACAGTGTCAATAATATTCCAGGCTGTCTTCAGTCTAATTTTGCAAAGCAGCATTTCACATATCTATTCCTATATTTAATAGGATTGATACTTTACAGTCTCCCAATTAATCACTATTTTTGTAGTGTCACTGTTTTTATTCTTGATCCTGTCCATCTGTAAACACCAGTCTCTGGTTCAAGTCCGAGGTACTTCTGATCATCTTCTGTGTGTTTTCTTGTCATTCAGCATTTTCCTTTAGAACAAGGGACAATTTTTCACAGGCAAAGTCTCTGTTTGGGATTTGTTACTGTCAGACAACTGAGAAAGAAAGCCCCCCTTTGCTTCTCTGGCTCACTCTTTGTTGGTAAGCATTTTTACTTTCCTTAGCCAGTTATGCATCCAAAAATGTATTTTATTGTCCAGGAAAAATATTCTGAAGACAGCTGGATACAGCAGCTTGAATCTCAAACCTGTCTGTTGACATTCCTGGATTTCTGGGGCAAATTTGCTTCTGTTCTGCCTGGTGTACAGAAAATAAAAAAATCCAAAAAATGCTGCACTTTCTCATGTGTTTTTTTTATTTTTATTTCTTCCATAATTTTCTCATGAGCAACTCTTTTTTGCTGGTATGTTTGAATCTTTGTATATAGGTCTTGTCTGCTTTCTCATGGCATAATTCTGAGCATATAAATGATTTAGAGAAAGACAAAAACACAGGTACCAGATGAACAGCTCAATCTTCACCTCAGAGCCAATAGTATGTATAAAAAGCCGAACTGCCACAGTAGAAGGAAAATTCTTTATTGCAAGGACAAAGTGAGCACTTTCATGACCTTCCAGGTCACTTCATCAGATTTAATAAAACCTTCCTTGATATGTATACTTGCAAAGTAACCAATCAGATAAGACAAACAATTAAATATTTATATCAGACTCAATTAATTTAAAAATAGTAGAAAAAATATAAATAGACATAAAGCAGTTAAAAACAGTAAGCAAGTTCAAATGTGAATGCCTATAGAACCATGTAGAAGGAAATTAGTGCTTTAAGGCTCTTGCCTTTAAAAATTGTTTCAAATAAACAGTTTCATTAATGCCTGGGGGTTGTCTGTATTTAGTTGCAGAATCCATTTTTGCTCAACCTCTTCTGTTCTATTTCTAATGTCAACCCTTCTGATATTTTCTTCCAGAACTTCTAAAACTAAAAATTTAAAAACATGGTGCATCCCATCAGCTTCTACATATTTAGTTAGGTCACTACTCTCCTTTTTGTTTACTACGTCCCTCATATGTTCTAAAATGTGTTCTTTGAGCATTTTATTAGTCTTGCCCACATAAAAACTTTACAATATTGGAAAAAAACTAAGATAGACTATATTTCTAGTTCTGCAGTTTGAATATAAATTAAATTAAATTCTAAACTTTTGCTGTGGATGTACAAAAGTGCTACATGAGAAAATGCACTTACAAGCTCTGCAGTTCCTGCACATATATGTCCCTATCCTATCTGATATGTTCAGGGACTTATGTGTTTGGGTTTTACAACATAGTTGCCTTTTAAGTGATTTTTTTCTTTGTAAATGAGAAGTGAGATCCAGAGTCTATGACACCTTCAAGTTCTTTAGTGGCTAACAATATGTTCCAGTTCTTCCTAAGTATATCACAAAATCAACTAACATCACTTGCATATGCAATGGGGAACCTGAGTTTCTCAACCCCGGAGTCGGTTTCAGGGTTATCTCTTGTAGTTTGTTCTAAGAAGTAAGGTCTACCCTTCCCTTGATGTTCTTGATATACTGCTTCTATGTTGGTGTCTGTTTCTGTCTGGTTACATCCTCTATCAAGTAGTTTTCCTCTTAACACTCCCATCGACCTCTCCAACTCATCATTTTTACTATGTAATCTTGAGGCTCTCAGGAACTGTCCTTTCATAACATTTTTGCTAACATGTCTTGGATGCATGCTGTTTTTATGTAATATGGAATTCTTTCTACTTGGTTTTCTATACAGGCTAGTAGCCATCTGCTCCATTTCTGATTTTTTCACTGGAACATTAAGGAATTCTATCTGTTCATTTGAGTACTTACAGGTGCATTTTAAAAATGGTGTTGTGTGTAGGTACTCTAAGAAACTACCCAGCATCTCTATTGAGTTTTCCCATAGAAAAAACATGTCATCTACAAAACATGCATACCACAGAACATATTTGATGAATTAATTTCCCTGTAGTAGAAATGTTTCTTCCCATTCGACTAAAGTTAGGTTGGCATAGCTGTTCGCAAAAGCTGTGCCCATAGCTACGCCAACCTTTTGTAGGTAAAAATCTTATTTAAAGACAAAAACATTATTGTCCAAAATTACTTCAAGCTGACTGCATAACAGATTCACTTTATCATTAGATCAACACATTTAACACATAAACATAGCCTAATGTCTCTCTCTCTATTCCCATTTGGAATCACTGTGAAAGAAAAAAAGTGTAATATACAAGCACATACTAAGATTATCTTTATTTATCAATTCTCTACAATTTTTGGACAAGATTTTGTGTCTTTTTTTTTTGTTTCTTTTTCAACTTTTTCACACTTTTCAAGCACTTATTATTGACATATATTGACATGGCTTCTTGTGCCCAACCTGACGCTACTATGGGATGGGTGGGATATATGGACATATGATATGTATATATATGTACCTAATATATGAGTTAGGGGGTGGGAGTAACATTAAAAAAATACTAAAAAAAAATAAATAAATTGTAAATCAAAAAAAAGAACAACAAAACAACAATACAACAACAACAATTTTTTACTTTATTTTTATTACTTTATATATATTTACTGAGATACATGTATAGTCATTCAGTTCATTCTTCATTTCATTTTGCTGGATACCTATCCATAATCACAATTCCACCTCCTTCATCTGTAGGTCTAATTTCCACTGAATGCATTTCCCTCAGGTCATACAGAGCATCAGATTCTTCTTTACTCAAGTTATAAAAGACAGGTCTTCTATCTGAATTAAATGCTTCCCTTATTTGCTTCTCACATTCTGACACATAGGCTTCTACCATAGGATGTAATTTAGGTACAAACGTACTTGGTTTTTTAAAAATATTCACATTATCAGTCATCTGTCCTTTAAACATAGTTTTTAAAGTTAAGTTGCGACCAAATAACTTAAGTTCTTTAAGAATGTCAACTAACACAGTTCTATGGGCTGGAATAAATGACAGTCATTTATTCAAAAGTGACATATGTGCATCAGTTAGTGTTAAAGATGAAAGATTTATTACCACACCTTTGTGTTCTTGCTGTTGCTTCTGTGTTTGCTATCTGCCTGACTCGGCCCTTCCTTCCTCTGCTTCTTGATCTGCTTTTTATCTGTAGAGCATTCATTAGTGTGAAGGGTATCATTTGAGTTCCTGATACTCCCTTCTGTTGCATGGGAAAAGGGGGATTCTCATTAGATAGGTTTCTGTTATCATTCTTGCTGCTTCTTGTATTTATATCCTTTGGTTTTACTGACTGCTGCTCAGCAGGAGTCACTGGTAAACTCTGTTTCCTTAATGTTAGTGACTGCAGCCACTCCCTCTTCAGTTTTTTGGCTTCTCGCTGGTGGTTGTGTGTTGTCTATCACAAAAGGGGCTGGGTTTACATGCTGGTCTGTTGCTGTAGTAAAAGGTTTGGGCCATAAAAAAACAGCACCAGACTGAAAATCATTCATATCCCTTTGAAGCTTTTTCAGCTTCATATTCTCTAATCATTTCTCATAGCTAGATATGCTTTCAAAGAGGGTATCTAGTTTGTCACCAATAATGCTATTTGTAAAATTAGTGCACAGATCAATCTGCAGAGCTTTCAGTTCATTTTTAAATTCCCTTTCTTCAGGTAAAAAATAGTCAGTAAGTTCATGTAGTCATAGATTAACTGCAAGTTAAGCTGCTGCCATTTCTTCAGGAGGTCAGGGAGAGCATCACCATAAGTTGGCATAGTTAGAACTCTCAGACCTCTGGGAACAATTTTATATCTTAAGCAGGCTTCCAGATGGAATCTATGCCATTGGAGCCTTTTATACTTATATAACTTGTTTTCAAAGGTTCTAAATTTGTCTTTAAAGAGCATTTGTACCCCATCATCCACTTCAACAGAATATTCATCAGAGAAAACTGTGGGTTTACCTCCATGCTTAGGATTCTACTAAAACATTCCATTCCATTTTGAGTGTTGTTATTCCCATTTGGATTGTAATTCAGTTTGATTTCATACCCTTCTGCCATGTTCTGGTCCTGATGTTCACAAAAAGTACAAAGAGAAAGACAAAAACACAGGTACCAGATGAACAGCTCGATCTTCATCACAGAGCCAATAGCATGTATAAAAAGTCAAACTGCCACAGTTGAAGGAAAATTCTTTATTGCAAGGACAAAGTGAGTGCTTTCACGACCTTCCAGGTTGCTTCATCAGACTTAATAAAACATCCCATACCTTCCTTGATATATATACTTGCAAAGTAACCAATCAGTTAAGACAAACAATTCAATATTCATATCAAACTCAATTAATTTAAAAATAGTAGAAAAAAACATAAATAGACCTAAAACTGTTAAAAACAGTATGCAAGTTCAAATGTGAATGTCTATAGAACCATGTAGAAGGGAATTAGTGCTTTAAGGCTCTTGCCTTTAAAAATGGTTTCAAAGAAACAGTTTCATTAATGCTTGGGGTTTGTCTGCATTTAGTTGCAGAATCCATTTTTGCTCAGCCTCTTCTGTTCTGTTTCTAATGTCACCCCCTCTCATATTTTCTTGCAAAACTTCTAAAACTAAAAATTTAAAAACACAGTGCATCCTTTCAGCTTCTACATGTTTAGCTAGGCCACTACTCTCCTTTTTGTTTACTATGTCCCTCATATGTTCTAAAATGCTTTCTTTGAGCATTCTATTAGTCTTGCCCACATAGAAAACTTTACAATACTGGCAAAAACTAAGATAAACTATATTTCTAGTCTGCATGCAACTATGTTATAAAACCCAAACATTTCTAGTCCTGCAGTCTGAATAGAAATTAAATTAAATTCTAAACTTTTGTTGTGGCTGTACAAAAGTGCTGCATGAGAAAATGTACTTACAAGCTCTGCAGGTCCTGCACATATATGTCCCTATCCTATCTGATGTGTTCAGACACTTATTTATTTATTTTACATTTGTTGATCGGGCTAGTCTAACTGGATACATGTCCATTTTCAGTATGTGTTTGGGTTTGGGTAGCTGACAACAAGCCTTGCCCTAAAAAGCACTTAATATTAATCATATCATTCAATCCAGGAAGCTGATCTGCATTTAATAAAATTTGCCATAAAGTTTCTTTATATTCTAAAAGAACTTTAAAATCTCCACAAAATTTGTCATTGTTGACTCTCTCTAAAATAAAAAATGAAAACTTTTTGAAACTGGGACAAGTCACAGAATGCTTAGCTAATGCTTTGGACATATCCTTTTTATGTATAGCTAAAGTGTGTTCATATATACGTTTGTTTAATGCTCTTGTTGTTTTTCCTATATAAAAATGTTCACAAGAGCTACACATAGCTGCATAGACCACATTTGTTGTCTTACATGTGTAATGTCCCTTACACAAAAATACTCTATTCACATGTTTGTAAATAACTGATGTGGTTCCTGAGATATATGTACACTGTTTGCATGTCCCGCAAGGAAAAGTACCCAAATTAAAACTTGCTTTTTCTTTTTTATTCCTGTAATGAATACCTCTCTCTAGAATAGTCTTAATGTTGACTACCCTGTTATAAGTAAATACAGGAGAATCACCAATAATTCTACTCAATTCTGTATTACCTAACACTACTTTCCAGTTGTTTATTTTCAAACATGTGAATAGATCAGCTTCCTGGATTGAATGATATTATTAATATTAAGTGCTTTTTGCAAGCACAAAGATTATAAAATCATAGATTTTAGTTTTGTTTGTCCTTTGTAAAAAAGGTGGACGTGTAGTTTAAATAGTTGTAAACTATGACAGAAATACTAAGTGCTTATTGTATTTTATTGGTGAATTCAATTACATGTGACATGGTTGTTATTTATTTAAAGGTAGAGGTCACCCTTATTTTTCTAATGAAAAATTGTCAACACGATGGCAAGGTTTAAAAAACAAAGAAAAGAAGTATAGATCCAGATTAACCATTTCTTTTTCCTCTAATATCAGTCAAGTTTGTGATATTTTTAAAAAGAATTGGTGTATATTAACAGCTGATGAGCATATCTTGAACATTGTAGAGGATAAACCTAATTTATCCTTTAAGAATAGGAAATCCTTAAAGAGACTTCTTTGCTATGGCAGCCAGCCTAATATTATTCCTTATTCACAGAGGCAAAAACTAAAAGAAAAATCTAGCCAAGCTAGTCGTTCCACTGTGGGATTCCTTAAAACCCCTTGCAATAGGGGTAACATAGGATATATGCAAATAACCCCTTAAGGACATCAGGTGATTTAGCTATAAAGCAGTTCTGAATGTCCATGACTTTTTTTACCTTTTTAAGTCTGTTATGGACAAATTCAGGCCAATAAAGCCAAACCCTGCACTTATAGGGTATGTAATTTTTGTAATGGCAACATCTTTATACACCCTAGTTCTAAGAAGATTTAGAATTTTTTTTTATATGCTGATTGCTTTAGTACCAATTTGGTTTATTTAGCAAGGTGCAGGCTTTGTCCTGTGTTTCATATTGGAAAAACTAATCTCACACTCCGTGAATGAGTGCATGAGCATTTGAATGACATATAAAACCGCACTTATGATCACATCAACTGTTTAGATAATCGTAATGGATATTTTCTGTTCAATTAAGTATATATTGTGTAGTTTATATTATAAGCATGTATGGTCTGATGAAGCATCCAAGTCGGATGTGAAAGCTCTTACAATTCTATATTGTTTTTATATTGTTTTGTTTTATTTCATTTGCATTAAAACTGTTTGATGCATGAACAGCTGTGTGACAGTTTCTCTCATTGTTTGGATTTTACTTTATATTTTGAGAAGACTGTTGGATTCTACTTCGGTGCCTTTGGTCTTACTTAAAATACATGTTTTGTACAATCAAAATGCAGTTCTTCTACATAATGAAAAAAATGGAGAGAAACCCCAATATGTTATTAGGTTTAAGGTCACACTTAGCATTAAATATCATGAACAGTATTAATATGGTGTTTAATTTCTTTATTTTTAGGAGATGCATACTTATACTCTGACAATAACACCATGAGTCAGTAGGCATAAGCATCTAATAACAGCAGTTAATCTTACTGTAATGCAGGTTGCTGGATATATGTTGCATGGATATACTTGTTTTATGTTGTTGAAAGCACCTTGATTATACATTTCAAATTCAGGCAGCTTAAAATATGTGATTTATAATGCAGTGCAAATTCTTTGTATTCTTCTGTGTTATTAAAAAAAGGAAACTAACTGCTCATTGTTTTTTTATAACAGTTTTAACATATTTATCATACTTGCTTACAGGTACAGTATCAATATTGTTTATGTTAGATCCCCTATTTTTTAATTTCTCATACTGACTTAAATCATATCAAAGTTCATAATCGCACCCATCTTACACGAGAAAGGTTTTACCCTTTCCATTTTCCTTTCCTTCTCTCTTTTTTTCTTTATAATATATTTTGCTTGATATTTTAAATATCTCATGTTGCTTTGCAGGCTGATATTGATTTTTTTCCTATAAACAAATAGGTTACAAATGAATAGTCATTTGTCACTCCCATTTTCACTAACTAATATATTTGGAATTGAATCACTCACATACATACACACACAGACACACACACACACACACGCACGCACGCACGCACGCACACACACACACACACACACACACACACACACACTGCACAACTTGTATATTATTGTCTTCTACAGTATGCTCTCAGAAATAACTTCTCTACTAACATATTTATCTACTATTGCATGCTGGTGCTGCTGCTTTTAATGTGTATCTGGTAATAGTGTTTAATGTTTTGTGGCGACTTGTGAAACATGTTTGGGTAAAACCTGCTTTAATATTTATAGTTTATGTGATTTATCACTATGAATTTTCATAAAATAGAATGCATTAGCAATTTTATTCACTTATGAAATAAATACGTATACAATAACACCTTGGACTGGATTCCATAAAGTTTACCAAATCCAGCACAGTATGCTGAGTTCCCCACAACAGTTGCAGATAACCAAGTAATATGCAAATATGCCTCAGTGCATGGAGAATAACTCAGCACAAAGCAGACTTAACCAGCAATGTATGTGCTACCTCAAGCAGTCACATCAAATCTGTATGTCAAGAAAAGTTGTTCATAAACCTTACCAATGTACATGTATGGAAATTGTACAAACTCAATGCTACTGACTGTAATAATTGAAAATTACTACAGGAATAGAAATGTGCAGCAATCTCTCTGGAAAGTGACAAATATCCACTGACAACTACAGATATTGTTATAGTTTGTAGACTGACATATATATATATATATATATATATATTCATCACAATTTGTGGAATCGGACGCAATCTTCAACATTTCTAATAAAACATTAAGTAAGTTAGATGAAAGGCAATCATGGCCACTTTTGCAATAGCTAACAGTGGCTAGCAGTGGGTGAGGGACGTGTAGAGAAAACATATAATGCACACACCCAAAAAAATAGGGTGATAGCAAAGCAGATGTGGGTGAGGGTGAAGAAGAGAGACACACAAGAAGTAGGTCTGATGGGGAGTCAGAGGAGCATGGATAACTTTTTTTGGTGGGAGGAGGTCCATTTTCATTTCTTTTATTTGAGAATAGAAGGAATGTAAAAGTGAAAGGGAACAAGGAGGGCAAAACAGCATGTACAAACATATAACCAATATCACAATACATGACAGACAAAGGATGGAAATAAACATAAAGGAAAGGTAAGGTACCCAGACAGCACACATTCAGGCTATACAGCACAGGTGAAGAAAAATGGACAAATAGGATATGGATGCACACCAGCCATGGTGCAATGCAAAAATACATATGTACCTATTCAAAAGTCAGTGCTGAGATGTTGCAAACTGGGTGAGTCATAGCAGAATGTGTATGACCAGTGGTAGGTGTGTGTTGTAGAAAATTAAATAGGGAGTACATTCATTGTGCTACACAGTGGATATTAAATACAATCATGCTCTAGGCTGATAGCAGTGCAAGTGTAAGCCAAGCAACAGCACTAATGGGTAAATCCAGCCAAGGAAATGCAGGAGAAGGCAAGTGGGGGATAGACTAGAACTTCCAAACCTACATGTGAAAGGCAAACAAGTACAGTGCCAAACAGCAGTACGTAGCAAAGAAAGAATGTAGCTGTGTAATACACAAATAAGTGGACATAACTCAAAATATCAGCAAAATGTGATCCATATGTCAAAGCCATATACCATTTCAAAGGCAAGACAGATGGGTTGTCAGGTATACAATGTATATCTGTGACATGCAAGAGAATTACATGAACCTACCAGAATGAAATGTCAGCACACATACACACACTGATGACATGGAATATTATGTAAATGTTGAGGCATGTATGAATACTGACAGTTAAGGAATGCCAGATTGTCCACATGTCACTCACCCATTGTTAGCCGCTGTTAGCTATTTCAAAAGTGGCCATGATTGCCTTTCATCTAACTTACTTAATGTTTTATTAGAAATTTTGGAGATTGTGTCAGATTCCACAAATTGTGATGAGTGCATATATATATATATATATATATATATATATATATATATATATATATATATATATATATATATATATATAGGTTCATAGGTTCATACTAGGCTATCTGCCCTAGGGCATTTATAAGCCTAGCTAGAATGTGTTTGGCTTTCGCCACGCATTTTAAATTAATTTTGCTATGCCCTTTTTCGAGATTAGTATACTGTGCCTCTGTCTAACAGTGACACAGAAGTGATAGCCGGGTTAAACCTATGATCTCCCATCCACTCATCAAGATTCCTGTTGAAGAGAGTTAATGAGGGACTCTGCCTAACCTGGACTGGGATTTTATTCCAGAGTGAAGGGAGCCTCTGGGTTATGAATCTGTCCCTCCAGCATGTCCTATTTATTTCAGTGCTGAGGTTCAAGTCTCTCGAGCGCATAGCTCGATGGGATTTGGATTTTCTGAGGTGCAGCATGTCCATTAATTCCGGGTTGGACATGGCTTTATACATCAGGCACAGATCGCCCCTGAACAGGTGGTATGCCACTGAGTAGAGCTGGAGTTTCTTTAACCGGGCAGCATATGGCATCTGTTTGAGCCCTTTGATCCTCTTGGTGAGGTACTTTTGGGGTCTTTCCAGTTGCTGCAGGTGTCTGGTAAGGTACATCCCAAAAGGGGCATTGTACTCAATTATGGGCCTGATGAGGGATGAGTAAAGAGGCATGATGACCTCCCCTGATCTAGATGTGAATCCCTTCATGATTAGGTGGGCTATATAAAATGTTTTTCTAACCACTTTGGCCACGTGGTTGTCAAATGAGAGACTGCTATCAACTTGGGTCCCCAGGTCCCTAATTACTTCTTCTGTACTTAATGGATTACCACCTATGTGGTAATTTGTGGGCACTTTGATTTTGCCAAAGGGGATGACTATACACTTTTTGGCGTTTAGCTTGAGGCCATGGCTCTGGCACCAGTTGTCTGTTTCTATGAGGCCCTTTTGGAGGATGCTTGTGTAGGCTGGAGAGTCGATTATGGTGCCCAGTTTGCAGTCATCTGCGAACTTGGTCAGCCACAGTCCTTCTGTGTTGGCCTGTACCTCCGAGAAATATATACCGAACAAGAGAGGTCCCAGGACTAAGCCTTGTGGGATGCCACTTGTAACTGGTTTGGAGTCTGACATGGCTCCAGCAATTCTAACCATGTGGGTTCTGTCCTTGAGCCAGTTTGCAACCCATCTAGTGACATAGGGGTTTATATTTAAGCTGGTGAGCTTATCTATAATGCCCGAGTGGGGTATTGTATCAAAGGCTTTTGCGAGGTCCAGGTAGGCTGTGTGGACCAACCAGGTTTAAGAGGCAGGATCTGCCCTTAACAAAGCCAAACTGGGTAGGATCCAGTGTCTGTAGGTCCCCAATATCTTTATTTATGAGGTCCATGATGATCCTTTCCATAGCTTTGCAGACCAAGCTAGTCAGGGTTATGGGGCAATAGTTTCCAGGATCCGTTGAGGCACCACCTTTGTGGAGAGGGACCACTGTTGCCATACACCACTCTTTGGGTACATATCCTGTAGTAAGGCTGAGATTGAACAGTAGTTTTATGTTTGGGTTTAGCTCTTCTTTGAGTTCATGTAGGATGCAGCCTGGGACACCGTCTGGTCCCATTGATGCTGTGTTTTTTGCTTTGGAGAGGGCGGCTCTTACCTGAGCATCTGAGATGTTAGGGGGGCAGCACTCTGCTGGGATAGATATTTGCCCTTTTGGTGGGGAGGGGGGTAGAAGTTTGCGCTGAACCTGTCAGCTAGAATGTTGGCAATGTCTGTGGGTTCAGTGTATTTTTTGTCATTTTGGACTAATTCTGAGCATATCTGGGAATTCCCACCCAGGTTCCTAACATAACTAAAGAAAGCCTTGTGATTATCCTTAGTGTCCTGTGCAATTTTTCTCTCGAAGTTGGCCTTAGACGATTTTATGAGTGCCCGTAGTTTTTTGCTAATACTGATCAGAGATGCCTTCCCTTTTTGGGATTTTGCTCTATCATTTAGTGGCTTCCTCCTTCTATTGTATAGTTTGTTTATGGCTGGGGTCCACCAGACAGGATGTCTGCCTTTGGAGGATTGGGTCTTGGTTTTATTTGGGATTGCATGATCCATGCATTCCTGAAGGTGTTCATAGAATGCATTTATAAAGGATTCTGCGGTCTGGGCCGTATTTTCCACAGGCGCATGGCTTTGAAGGATTCCACCTCGGTTTTGAGGAGTGTGAAATTTGCTTTAGAGAAGTTTTTCACTGTGGTTTTCTGGGCAGGAGGTGGGGTCGGGATGTGAATATCCAGTGAGATTAGTTTATGGTCTGATCTTACCAGTGAGGGATACACTTCTGGTCTGGAGTATAGAGTCCCCATGTTGGTGATGATCAGGTCCAGTATGTTTTCCCCTCTTGTGGGAGTGGTAACAAGTTGTTCCATAGCATTTGAGTTTATAAATTCTAGGAACCTTTGGGATAGGGTGTTGGAGCTAGAGTAATGCTCCCAGTCTATGTTTGGGTAGTTGAAGTCGCCCAATATAATGGTGTTTGGAGAGACCTTCATATTTAAGAGTGTTCTCAGGAAGGCCGAGTGGGGTTCCTGGGTTTGGGAGGGTGGTCTGTAGCAGGCTATAAACTGGAAGGCATATATATATATATATATATATATATATATATATATATATATATACATACATGTCAGTCTACAAACTACAACATCTGTAGTTGTCTGTGGATATTTGTCACTTTTCAGAGAGATTGCTGCACATTTCTATTCCTTTAGTAATTTTCAATTATTACAGTCAGTTGCATTGAGTTTGTACAATTTCCATAAAAATAACCAGAAAGAAAAGAAGAATTGCAACCCCAAACAATAACAAATAATCAAAAAGAGAGTGTTGCTGGAACCACACTGCACGTACCATGGTAAAAAATGCCTTTTAATACACGGAAACACAAACATTAATGCTGACAATTCCTTATACGTTTTTGTCCTCCAAGACTTCATCAGATAACATTTTCCACTTAAAGAAGCTCATTAAATATACCACAGTTTAAAAAAACAACCAATAAGGACATTCTATCAATTAACATATATGAAGGAAAAAAAGAGATTTGGGGAAATTTAAAGCTTTCAATATAGACAACAAATACCTTAGGGAGTGTCTGAGAAGTGGGATTGTCCCCAAAGGTTTGAGAGTGTTTAAGTTCCCCAATAATATTTATAGTAGTTCTGAGTTGTATGATGAACTTTTGAAAATATTTAATAAATGTGGACCTGATGTGGTTAGAATGGTTGTTAAACAAAATGAAATAAGGATGAATGAGTTAAAATCTTGCATTGAGCACCTTAATAATCTTATTACTAATGATTTATTGCATGCTGTTGAGACAGAATAAATTAAATATTTTAGTATAATGGATAAAATTGATGAACTATGTTCAGTTAATATTAAAAGGAAGATAAAAAAGTAAATAGAGATATTTTAGAATACAAGGAAAAGTGATGCTACCCTGCACCTAAAAAGTTAGTAGTGGCAAACCTGGGGAAAATTATGGTGGGAGTGCTACCTCCGAAGAGGTACCTGATAATGATGAATTGATGGATGAGACCAACCACCTGGACCCTTTAGAGTATCGCCCTCTCCAACACTCCGAAAGGCTGATGAATCAGTATTACCATCAGGCCCAGAGAGGAGGAAGGAGAGGGGAATACCGGGGGAAGGGGAGATTTCAACATTATTAGTTACTGAAGAAATCTCTAATGAATTGATGTTTGATGAGCCACCTATAAGCACTTTAGATGAAATCAAATGTACGGATAATGTATATACATATAGAAATTATAATATATTTAATAACAGTGGTGTAGAATTAACTGTTGATCATTTTAGTTTGTTATCTTGAAGTTTTAAGTTTGTACCTTATAGGAAATGTGATCTCACAAAACTATTATTAGATTTTAAAAGGTTTATTAGGCAGTTGAATTTTGAGGTAATATTTCAGGGGCAAGCAAAGACATACACACAACTTTGTTTAAAGCGCTAAAGTGAATATAATCTCCCAATACATCCTCAATTAAGAAATTTTGTGTTCATTGTTGAAAATGAACTACGGCAGGTTATAGGTAAATCTAATAGATATAATTTGAATCAAAATGAGAAAAGGTGCTTTGTGAACCTCAGCGGAACATACAGGTTAGGGTCATGAAACCTGATAAGGGAAGGGGCTCTGTCCTTATGGACCAGGTTATTTATGAAGGAAAGATGCAGGATATTCTGGGTGATTCCTTTGCTTATACTAGGGTTTCTAGGAACGAAATTCAAGCGGTTTATAAGAAAATTGAGTTGGCCTTTAACGACTTATTAATGGAAGGGCTAATTAATATAGAAACTTTTAGATTTCTACATGTGACTCAACCTAGAATATCAACTATTTTTGGGATTCCCAAGGTCCATAAGGATCAAGAAAACCTCCCTCTCAAACCCATAGTGTCCGCTGAAGGATCTTAGACCGTGCCTTTAGCAAAATACATGGATGTTAAATTGAAAAACTACTGGGGGACAGAAAAAAACTATTCTTAAAGACTCCTGGGAATTTCCTCAGGAGATTGATTTAAACTGGGTATATGATGATATTACTTTTGTGACTGTGGATATTAAAGATTTATTCACAGTAATACCTCAGGATAGTGGACTAGATTGGCTGGAGGTGGCCTTAGTGGACAAGTGTAGAATTTCCAGTGACGAATTACAAGTTACAATTATCTAATGGATTTGATATTAAAAAATAATTTTATTTATTATGGTGAAGAATATTTTCACCAGGTGAAGGGGGTGGCTATGAGGGCCAATTGTGCCTCCACTTATGCCAACATCATCTTAGCTTGGTGGGAAAACAATATGTCCTTAACTCTAGATTTTGTGATTGTTGGATTTTATATAAGTACTTTCTTGATGGCATTTGTATTTTTTGGAAGGAATCTGAGGAGAAGTTGAAAGAATTTTAGAGTACTTAGGTACAACAACTTCTTTTTTGCAATTTACAAGTTTGGTCACATTCAATAAAGTAGATTTTTTGTATGTGAGTATTATTAAAACCACTGGGGGCATAAAATCTAAAGTCTTCCAAAAGGAGACATTTTCTAACTCATATCTACATTTTGAGAGTGCCCATCCATATGTACAGAAGAGACGTATTTTTAAGGGGCAACTGATAAGAGCAAGTAGACTTACTTCTCTAGATGAAGATTTTGAGTAAGAATGTTATTTTTTAGAAAAACTCTTCTTGGAGAGAGGATATCTGGCCAAGTTGCTGGAGGATACTACCATTTACGTTAAAAACCAGCGAAGCATATTCTAGGTAAAAGTGATCAATTTATATCCTCTAATTCTGAGAAAAGCGATAGTGAATTTAGTAGGGTATTTACAATGGAATACAACAGTGATTCAAAAGTGGCAGTGGATGTGGTTAGGAGAGAGCGGAATAGATTTACTTCTTTTACTAATCTTAGGGGCTTAGAAAATAAGCCTATTAATATCATATATAAAAAAGGTACAAATTTGAAGGAATTATTTGAAAAGGGGAGTATTAAATCTGGAATTAAGAGATTAGGTACTTATAGGTGTGGGACATGTTCCCAGTGTGGTCAAGTGGCCAATGCTGATCAGGTGTATGTCAAATCTTGTAATAGGACAATTAAAAGTATGCACTATAGCAATTGTAATACTAGTGGTTTAGTTTATTTAGTGATGTGTGAAGTTTGCAGTGCCTTTTATGTAGGGAAGACTGAAAGATGTCTGAAAACACGTATTTATAAGCATTTTTATGATATTAGTAAAAATAATGAAAATAATGCCCTATATAAGCATTTACAAAGCTGTGCCCAAGCAAACGTTTTATTTTTTGTGTTAGAAGTAGTTTATGTGGATGCCGGGGGGGCTCGATTGGAATATCGGGAATTTTACTGGCAGGTCCTTTTGGATGCTGGGAGACACCTTGGCTTAAATGAGAGTATTTCCTTGGTTCCACTATTGAAATTAAGGGCAGCCAACCTTTGAAACATTTTTTAACATTTTTTAATTTTAATTTTAATTTTGAGCAGTAGAGGGTAGGATTGTATAGGGAATTTACAATGTATGAATTTTATATATATATATATATATTTTCTATATATAAATATATATTTTAATAACATTTTAAAGTGAGTTTTAGTTTAGAAGTATTTAATATTATGTAATTTAGGTGTTTTGTTATTGTATTTATTGTAGGAAGGCTGTATTTTGTATGCTTGATTATATTATATATATTTATTGTAGTAACTCTGATTGAGGAATTGTTTGAATAAGGTGCTTCTATCTCTTTATTTCCTTCATATATGTTAATTGATTGAATGCCCTTATTGGTTGTTTTTTAAAACTGTGGTGTTTTTAATGAGCTTCTTTAAGTGGAAAACGTTATCTGATGAAGTCTTGGAGGACGAAAACGTATAAGGAATTGTCAGTGTTAATGTTTGTGTTTCCGTGTATTAAAAGGCATTTTTAGCGTGGTTCGTGCAGTGTGGTTCCAGCAACACTCTCTTTTTGACAATTTCCATACATGTACATTGGTGAGGCACGTACATATCTCAGTTTCTGAACAACCTTTCTTGAAATACAGATTTGATGTGACTACTTGAGGTAGCACATGCATTGCTGGTTAAGTCTGCTTTGTGCTGAGTTATTCTCCATGCACTGAGGCATATTTGCATATTACTTGGTTATCTGCAACTTTTGTGGGGAACTCAGCATACTGTGCTGGATTTGGTAAACTTCATGGAATCCAGTCCAAGGTGTCATTGTTGTTGTTGTTGTTTGTCTTTTCGGCTTTTCCCGGTTAGGGGTCGCCACAGCGGAACTCTGGTCCGCTAATGATTGGCAGTCGATTTTTATGGTGCCGAGTTGCCAGCCCGACACCCAACCTTCAGCAAAGGCACGCCCATTCACGCATGTCTTTCGAAGGCCACTCGACCGTGGGGAGGACATGTCGACTCCACACAAAAGGCACTCCAGCCGTGAATCGAACAGGAGAACCTCTTGCTGTGAGGTAACAACACTACCGCTGTACCACAGCAGCTATATGTATACATATTTATTTCATAAGTGAATAAAACTGCTAATGCATTCTGTTTTATGAAAATACATAGTGATAAATCACATAAACTATAAATATTAAAGCAGGTTTTATCCAAACATGTTTCATAAGTGGCCACGAAACATTAAACGCTATTATCAGATACACATTAAAAGCAGCAGCACCAGCATGCAATAGTAGATAAATATGTTAGTAGAGAAGTTATTTCTGAGAGCATACTGTAGAAGACAATAATATACAAGTTGTGCAGTGTGTGTGTGTGTGTGTGTGTGTGTGTGTGTGTGTGTGTGTGTGTGTGTGAGTGATTCAATTCCAAATATATTAGTTAGTGAAAATGGGAGTGACAAATGACTATTCATTTGTAACCTATTTGTTTACAGGAAAAAAAATCAATATCAGCCTGCAATGCAACATAAGATATGCATATGTATGATCTAAAAATATCTTATGTTGCATGCACGGTGACAGCAATTGATTTGATTCTACATTGTTTGTGTTATACTTGTCTGCTTAAGCAAACCAATTCCTTTGTAATGTTCAGCACACAAGTATAACTATAAACATGTTTGTGTACAAACATGACACAACAATGGTACATAAAGTACATAAGCAAGGACCTGCCATGTTGTTGAATAGACATAAAACAGCAACAACCAATAAAGAAATAGATGCAATGCATACACATTGATATGTGCAAAAAAGCACAGCAGACCCACCTCACAGTGTTATGTGAGAACTATAAGAATCATGTAGTATGTGAGTTGCTGTCATCCCACCTAAGCATCATGGTAACTGTAACAGGATCACACAGACAATACCTACTGGCCCCAGGGGCCATACTAATAGGGTCAAACATCACAAAAGATCTCTCTAGTAATCTCCTGGAAGGAGTCACTCATGGCCAGCACCATATCCTGGAAGAAGTTGCCCATCAGGTCCCACATCTTTCTGGAAGATGTTTGTTATCACCTCCATGATCTGGTGCCAAAAATCATCTCTCTGGCATGCTGGTGGATGTCTTCTATGATGAGCAGCAGGAATGATGGCACATGCAGGTATGGTGTGTCATCATCATCATCTTTAACCCTGTTGTTAGGGTGTGCTAAATGTTAAATAAAGGGTTAAAATAAATTCTGCTGTAAATAAGCTAAGAGTGTGCTAAACAGTGAATGAAGGGTTAAAATAAATTATGCTGTAAATAATATAAATAAAAGCAGTGTTAGATAAACTCAGCATCCATACTGTATAACAACACATGTGAGCAAATAGCAAGTTTGTGGTCAAAGCCTCCATAAAGAAAACAACTGAAACCTGACCAAAAAGAAGAACTGTGTGGTAAAATTCAACTGAAACTTGACCAGAAAAGAACTGTGTGGCAAAACAACTGAAACTTGACCAGAAAAGAAGAACTGTGTGGCAAAAATAACTGAAACTTGACCAGAAAAGAACTGTGTGACAAAAACAATAACTGCATGGAAAACAGCTCTTGGAACAAAGGAAACATCTGCTTGATGGGCCTCAGATAAACCAACGGTGTTCTTTGTAAAACCACTATATAAAGAGTGTTAAAAACAAGCTGTGTTAAGGTATGTAGGAACTCAGGTTCCATGGTAAATGGAGAATGAAAGGTTATCATTTATATCTGCGTTGAGAAGCTAACCTTGTACATTAAAGCTGTAGCTGTAACAGTACAATACGTGTCTGTTATAGAAATTAGTTGTTTATTAGTAAGTGCACTTACGTTAATGTAGTACAGTGCTGAAAAGTATATTTTCTTAGCAATGTGCAACCTGCAAGACTTTGTGTTATAACCAGACTTTGATTCCAACAGCAGCACCATAATCATAATTAATTTTTCAGTGGCGAGCCTAGCCTGTATCTGAACACAGGGGGAGTGGTGCCTTGTATAGGGTCACTCCAGTAAAGGCGCAGTAACTAAAATTTATGAGTGAATCCTGAACAGGAGCAGTCAAGTTTTATACAGCTTGCAGCAGTACAGTTTTCAGATGTCTGAATCCAGAGTGAGACTGCTGTGCAGGAAGGTCACAGTACAATAAATTTTCCAGGTCGGTGAATTCCAAAGTTTTGAATCTGCAACTGACAGTTTTGTTTCACCAGCTAGTGACTATGGAAAAATCTCCAGCCATCTACAATACAGCAGCCTGAACACCTGTCTTTTTTTAAATGGTAAGACTTTTTTCTGTGTCACATACAGTATGGATGCCATTAGGGACTGTAGTAAAAAATGTAAACAGAGCTTTACTCTTAATGTATCAGAATAACCAGAAAAAATATGGGACAAAATGCAATGTTGGTATACATAGCACATTAGTAAATGTAAAACCTTACTAGGGCAAGTTGACACACATGCACTATGCAAATGGGTTATAACATTTGATTGGTATCTCAAACAAAAAAAAAACATAGTGTGTGACAGTAAATGTTTATTGTGTGAGTCATGTGAAACTGCTTTCTGTGTACAATGCCATAAAAATACAGTGCAGGCCATTGTTCAAAAGTTAAACTGTAAAGAAAACCTTTTAGTGGTGAACAACCAGAAAAAGGTAATATGCTTACATTATATTCAGATGTTAGACAGTTATGTTCTGTCATGGCATTAATCTCAGAATTAGAACAGCAGTCAAATCAGTTACTGACAGAATCTCCTGTAGATCTTACTATGCCCTTTAAAGAGTATTTGCAAAAGAGGAATCAAGCCACTGCTCAGCACACAACAGATAAAGACAGGGACAAGTTTTATGATAAATTGACAGAAGAATTTAATAAATTCTTAAAAGACAAACAGGGTGAGTTCTGGAAGTTCAAAAATGATGAAGAATAACTCTGTCAAATGTGCATAGGGGCCCTGCAATCAACAAAAGAGTCTACTGAAAAGTATCATAAAACCTGTAGGAAATATCAGAGCTTAGGCAACAGTTACAAAATTAAGAAAATTTGGTTAATGATGTTCAGGATAAACTAATACAATCTAATATATGAATGGAAGATTTAAAGGAGGAATTACAGAGCTCACAAACCAGTACAAGTCATAAAAAGGGAACCACTGCAGATCTGTATATACAATCCAGACTATTACAAAGTTTACCACAGTGGAGTGATAAAAAAGGCATATTTTACAATATGCTTCCATTTGAAGAATGGGTAGCATATGCAGCGGGATCTGATGCATGGGCAAATGCCTTACTCAAACTTTTTTGGATTTTTATTGCCAAATCTTTTAAAACTTTCATCCAGTTAAATCAGAATACCTATAAATTACACGATAAAGTAGGGCATATGACCGCTGTTCTTATGGCATACCAATAAGGGCAACTTCTCACAGCTAAGCTGTTACATAATTTCAAAAACACCATCTCAGATAAATTAATGGTGCAATCTGACCATTTTAAAGTAGCATTCTAGATAATATACCAAAGATCAGAAAGGGACATGCAACAAAAGGAAATACAAAAACAGTTAACACACTGCTTTCTAGAGCAAGGAAAAGGGGTTCCAGGGGATATTAAGTGCATTTATGAAGAAAACTCAAATACCCTCAGTGACTATGTACAAAAACTTATGAGGGGATGGACTGTGGCCAATGTTGGGGCATTATACTCATACCATATTTTTGCACTAGGAGAAGGGAGTAAGCCATTTGAGGTAATTAGTGAAGTAAAAAACTGGGGAAGGTAATGGTGATGTGACCAATGTCCAGCAGAAAGAGCTGTGTATGCACCACTAGCTCCTGTTCTGTTCCCCAGGACCAGACACAAGCAATGCACAAAAAGAACCAACATGTTTTTTTCTGTAAGCAAATAGGACATGTTAAGCAAAATTGTGATTATTATAAAGTCTGGCATAAGAAAAAGGAAGAACAGGGTGTATTTCCAAAAACAGAGCCAAACGATACACAAGACAATTCAGAAAAACAAGTCAATGCACAGAGACCGAGACCTTACAAGACTGGTAAAGACAGCTATAAGGGCCATCAAACACAGGAAAAGGGGATGTATGTCTTATAGATTTTCAGGCAGCTTCACCTGTAAATCTAAAATATTTGGTAGTGGTAGTGCAGGCAAAATGAATAGCTAGGCGACAATTATGAAAGGAAATTGAAAAACCTAAATATGTAGATCACTCAGACACAGAGGAAAATGACAAACAAGAACATGTGGTGTGTGATATTGCATTTGACAATAAAGATGAGGATGAGTGGATTCTCTTAAATAGGGATGTGCCCCCCCCCCCCGGTATCTTTCTTGACTACTTTTAAAAAGGGTCAAGATGGATGACCACTGATTGATATCTGGGTAGAGGGGTCACTGTGACCAAATGTCTTATTAGACACAGGAGCAGCAGAGCAGTATCCATTACAAACAGACAGTTAGCTGTAAATCCTATAAAAGGTCTGCATTTCAGTATTTAATGGCACAGGATGCTATGCAGTGAGTAGCCAAGATGTAAACATAATGTTTCAACAAGAGGGACAGACATGAAGGGTACAATTTTAATGCACCCATCCTGCTCAACTGCCATTATTGATATGGATATTTTAGGACCTTTGGGCATACTAAATGACTTCCTTAACAGTATTTTGTGGATAGGAGACAGGAAGAAAGAAGAGAGAGAGAAATAAGTGCAGGTTGCTGTGTAATGTCTCTACATGAAAACCCTGACAAACCTACAGGATATGTAAATACAAACAGTATAGTGTGGCAACATTTACAACAGCAGTTCCCAAACCTGTGGTCCATGGGACCCAGTGACTGTAGTAAACTAGAAATACCTGTAGGGGTGGGTAGTGATCAGGACTATATACCACCATTCCAAAAACAGTACCCCATTCCTAGGGGAGGCAGAAGAACATATGGAAAACTGTATTGCAGAATGGCTAAAGGAAGGAATCGTACAAAAGGACAACAGTCCCACAAATTCACCAATCTGGCCAGTCAAGAAAAAAGATGGTAGTTATTGTCTTGTTGTTGATTCATGGAAGGTTAATCAGTACACAATTCATAGAGCACATTTGATTCTGGGAGCTCCAGCACTGGCTGCACATATTAAGCCACAAAGTAAGTGGTTTACAGTAATAGATTTAGCAAATGGCTTTTTTGCAATACCACTCAGGAAAAAAGACTGGCCATGGTTTGCCTTTACATTTAATAACCAGCAATATGTCATGAAAAGTTTACCTCTGGGATTTCAAAATCGTCCAGTTATTTTTCACCAGACAGTAGGATCTATTTTGCACTATTTGAAAAAGAATGATTCAGTGTTACATTATACTGATGAAATATTGATTCAGTCTGAAACATTTGAAGAGCATGTACGGCTTCTTAAAAAAGTCTTTCATACTCTGCAGCAGGCAGGGTTTAAGGTTAAAAGTGAAAAGATTCAGTTTATGACACAAAAAGTTAAGTTTCTAAGTACTATTATAAAACCGTCAGGAAGGTCTACTTACCCAATGCGTACGCAAGGCATTTTACAAATGGAAAGGCCATTGACTGTAGCAGACCTACATAAATTCATGGGAATCATGAATTACAATAGGGAATTTATAGAGGATTATGCAGCTGTGGCTGCTCCTCTTTACAAAATGTTACAAGAACAGAAGAGCTCCACCTTTTTAGAGTGGGGACCCCATGAGGATGAGGTATTTTCACAAATGAAAGTAAAATTATCACTAGATACAGAATTAATAGCACCTACACCAAAGTTGCTGTTTGTGTTTCAAGCAGCAGCTGGAAGGAAGGCATTACCGGTGGTACTGTTACAGGAATGGCCATATGGTGGCAATAACAGAATAGAAAAAACATTATGTCCAGTCATGTTCTGCAGTCGAAAAATGAGTCTAGTGCAATTAGGCTATCACCCCTGCATACAACAGCTTTTAGCCATTTACTGGGGTATCAAACAAACTGAGTATTTGACTGTATTTTCTAGCATTATAGTACAAACACCACACCAAGCAGTAAAAGCTCTGATAGACAATTTTGAAATGAATAAAATTACAAATGGTATTAGGCAGTGTTTGCAAAATGGATGGCACTTTTCAGAATGAAAACTGTCCCGATACAGACAGGGGACAAATATTATTTGTCAAACCACATGGGATATCAAGGAAAACAGCATAACTGCTTAGAAAAAATAATGTCACCTGATGTGCAATTTCTGGCATCTGATTTTGGCCACTTTGAGCCATCTGTCTTTGTGGGCGGAGCATGGTTTTGGGACAAAGACAAATACTGGACAGGATTTGCCATAGTAACAGAGAATCTACAGCTGGGTTCTCCTGAACTAATCAAGTTACCAGGGCATATGTCAGATCAGAGAGCTGAACTAGAAGCAGTACTGTATGTGCTAGAGTATTACAATCCTGTTAACATTTTTTCAGACAGTGCTTATGTAGTAAATTCTTTAAGACTGCATATGGACACTTGGGTAAGGCGAGGATGTGTCGACAGTGTAAGCAAACCATTATGGCATGCTGAAGTATTAAAATACATATATAAAGTAATAACAATGTCAAATCAACAGGGACAGTACAGAGTTTTAAAGGTAAAAGCACATCAGAAACCAACAAATGAAACTTTCAGGTTAAATGCATTAGCCGACTCATCAGCAAAACCGACAGCACAAAGTGGAAAAAAAACCTTCCAGAGTATGTATATACTGATCCAGAAGTTGGTGCCTTAAAAACAGAAGTTAGAATACCGCCAAAAGAGTACTACGTATGTACCACTACATAAGAATTGCAGTTGCCTTATTTACCATATCAGTTAACATGTCAGTTGGTCAAATTAAATCATCAAACATTAGGGCCTCTAGCAGTGGATATGCTATGGGCAATTGTAAAAGAAAAGTATTGGAAACCAAGTTTAAAAAAGACCTGTAGGCTAATTGTAGAAGAATGTCTTATCTGTCTGCAGGTAAATGCTCAAGGTAAAAGACCTCACATCGGGTACAGCCAGCAGATGGGCCATGGTATTGCAATTCAAATAGACTGCAAGTTCTTTTCCAACGACAATGAGAGGTTACAGATACCTACTAGTAGTAGTGGATGTTTTTTTCAAAATGGGTAGAGGCAATTCCCATCAAAACCTTGACAGCAAAAGCAACAGCGAAAGCCTTATGGAAAAATATTTTCTGTCATCGGGGATGGCCAAGAATCATTGAATTGGACAATGGTCTGCAGTTTGTTAGTGACCTAATAAGGCAAATGTGTAATTTGTTAGGAATTCAGCAAAGGTTTCATATGTCTTATCAGCTACAGTCAAACGGAATTGTAAAATGAATGAATTGTACACTTAAGGAGCATCTCAAAAAGTCATGTCTTGAAAAGGGAAATGCATGGGTGCAACACTTGCCAGGCATTCTTATGGGCATAAAGGCAACACCCAATAGTAAGACAGGACTATCTCCTTATGAAATTATGACAGGGAGACAAATGCCATTACAGTTACCTTTTGATCCTGACACACCAAATGGTTAAAACAGCTTACAGAAATATGTGACTACAATGCAAGATAGCAAGCTTTCCACCTATGGAAAAAGGTGCCAATATTACTATCTGAAGAAAACCTTTCCTGCAGAACAAAAGTATTGGTAAAAATGTTCCAAATGGAAGGGGCCATGGGGTAGCAATTGGCAAGGCCCTTTTGAACTAGTGGAAAAAATTGAACCATTAGTGTATAAAATTAAAGGAAAAAAGAAAAACAAAACAATGTTGTTATATAAAAATCAGTTAAAAGTTATTAAAACTAGTGAGCAAAGTAAATCTGATTAAGTGTATTCTTTTGTAGGTTCCTCACAAAGGAGGCATAATGAAATTGACATGCTTTAAAGTGCATCTTTTAGGAAATCCAGTTTTGGATGATCAAAGGCAAAATTATTCAGCAATGAAATCTCTATTTAAAGGATGCTTTTTAAAGTAATCATAGCTATAATTTTAGTTATTATTCTACTATTTAGCATTAAATTGTATTTACAACCTGTTAATCAAACTGTAAAGTTACACAAGAGAGAGACTAAAGACGTGGAAGGATGACCAAGATTGGCCACCATCTTTTAATACATTTTTGGCAAGACAATGTTGGTATGCAAAAAGTATGAATGTTTCTGATTGTTGGGTACGTAGTTTAATACCTAAAATAGCAGGGGTCATGTTCCTGGTGCCGATTCCCCTAGATGATACTAGTAGTTGGAGGGTAATAATAAATGAAACAGGAGACAAAATTATAAATGTACAATTACATAAAGCAAGAGTACAGTTATCTGCTGTAGTACAGGGAATTACAAGCTTTCAGCAAAATGGGACCATTCCAGTGAGTAACAGTAATTGTACTGAAATGATTAAAATGGTAAACTTTCATGAATGCATACACAATGTGGTGTATTTCATCTTGGTTTTCCTATTTTACTACCAGCCAATGGTCAGTTAATACTAAGTGATACAAGGGTATTTCATTATTCACAAAGCACTAAAAATGTATGCAAAACCAACATTATGTGTTGGAAAAAAATAATAAATAAAATTTTAAGTTTGTACTTGATAAAACTCCTACTATGGGACAGATAAATGGCAGCATAGTAAATAGCAGCATTGCTGTCAGATGGGTTGTATTACATCTGTGGTAAATATGCTTATAAATGGTTACCAAAGGGATGGGGTGGTACCTGCTATATAGGATTAGTAATACCAGCAATGCATCATGTAAAAGAGTTACCAAAAGGAAGTATTAGAAACTCAAGAAAAAGAAGAGACATATTACCTGTAATTTGAAGTCCAGAGACTCCAGTAGACACCCTAGATACATCAGGTATTGATCATCAAAATCTCAATTATTTAAAATTAAAACATATGGATCTAGGAAATGTTGTGATTGCCAGAGCAGGTATTTTGCCATGGTATGGAGCAGCAAAAGCCATTTGGGAGTTAAGAAAACTATCTAAACTAGTTAATTATTGGCAAAAACCACTTTCAATGCAATCTCTGACATTACAGTCGAAATGACAGCCATACGGACTATGGTGTTACAAAATCGAATGGCGTTAGATTACATACTAGCATCCCAATGGGGTACATGTGTCCTAATAGGAGAACAATGCTGTACATTTATTCAAGATAAATCAAAGTCTCTCAAAATGCATTTAGAAGTTATTGCACAAGTGTCACAACATAGTAGGAAAAACTGGAATGATGACTGGAGCGAGTGGTTTATTAATTTGTTCACGGGGTGCACAGGAAAACTCATCATGTTTTTAATTGCTATTATTGTTATTATTATGCTTGGCTGCATGTTATTTATATGTGTTAAAGTTTTCTTAACAAAAGTCATTCAGCAAGTTACTGTTGTCAGTTGTCATAATGAAAATATTCTACCAAACAATGATAAATTTGTCTCCCTGGTCTAAAATAATGGGAATGCTGCATGATCATGACAGTACACCTGCTATTACCACAAGTTTGTTTTTATAAAAAGTATAAATACACCTTATGGGCAAACCATCCATTCATATGTAAATAAGCTAAGAGTGTGCTAAACAGTGAGTTGTTGTTGTTGCGTCTTTTGGCTTTTCCCGGTTAGGGGTCACCACAGCGGAACTCCGGTCCGCTAATGATTGGCAGTAGATTTTTATGTGCCAAGTTGCCAGCCCTGACGCACAGCTTTCAACGAAGGTACGCCCATTCACGCATGTCTTCACACAGAAGACGCGCTAGCTGAGAAGTGAACAGGACAACGTCTTACTGTGAGGCGACAATGCTACCGCAGCATCACCACCGCAATGCTAAACAGTGAGTAAAGGGTTAAAATAAATTTTGCTGTGAATAAGCTAAATAAAAGCAGTGTTAGATAAACTCAGCATCCATATTGTGTAGCAACACATGTGGTCAAAGTCTAACATAAAGAAAACAACTGAAACTTGACCAGAAAAGAAGAACTGTATGATAAAAACAACTGAAACTTGACCAGAAAAGATGAACTGTGTGACAAAAGTAATAACTGTGTGAAAAAACAGCTCTTGGAACAAAGGAAACATCTGCTTGTTAGCCTCAGAAAAAACAGTGGTGCTCCTTGTGAAAACAGTATATAAAGACTGTTAAAAACAAGCTGTGTTAAGGTATGTAGGAACTCAGGTTCCATGGTAAATGGAGAATGAAACATTATCATCTATATCTGTGTTGAGAAGCTAACCTTGTACATTAATGCTGTAGCTGTAATCATACAGTATGTGTCGTCTGTTATAGAAATAAGCTGTTTATTAGTAACTGCACTTAAGTTAATGTAATACAGTGCAGCAAAGTATATTTTTTATCAGCATGCAACATGCAAGACACTGTGTTATAACCAGACTTTGATTCCAACAGCAGCACCATAATCATAATTAATTTTTCACCTGTCATGGTCATCATCCTGGTCTTTGGAGTCAGAGTTGCATGGCAGTGGTCTGGCATATCGTAGTCTTCTGCATATGATAGGAGAGCCACCAGGAATCCCATGCCCTGTCAAGGTTCAACACAGGAAAAAACATTATACATACATAATAGTTATTCCCCAAAAGCAATGATTACATAACATGGCATAGAAATGGATAGAATCTACATGTGTGAGTCTTCTGTATGCTATATTACAGTACTGCATGTTATGCAACTGTAGCATCATGTGAGATGAAAGGGATGAATTCAAATGGTTTGTGACATGCATCACAGTCATGTGCAAAACAGGTCTGTCATAAAACACAATATGATGTGCATCTACATAATGGTAAAGACAGTATATGATATGCCATTAACTTAATCAAAACATACGAGACAGGACATGTGACATGCTTGCTTAAGATATATCACAGTACAGTACACTTGCCAGGAAACACAATTATCAGGCAATATGGCCCTGCTCCATTTCTTCCCACATTCCAAAGACATGCAGTAGGTGGACTGGACACTCTAAACCTTGGCTCTAGATGATTGTCACTCTTAAAGTGACACCCTGACCCCATGTGCAAAATTGGGGGGGAAATAGGGTTGTGGATGGATGGATGGATGGATGGATGGATGGATAGATGGTTGGCCCATATGGTGTATTTATACATTGTATGACAACAAACATGTGGTAATAGCAGGTGTACTGTCATGATCATGCAACACTCCCAATATCCTAATATCCATACAGTGATGATTTGAATAGAAGGCCATATGTGGGCCACTGAGCCCATCATACAGTGTCAGTATGTAACTCTAGTACATTACATGGGATGCAATACCCAGTTTACCAGAGAAGATGCTATTACTTGTTTATTTTTGGACATACCAGTCATCAGTATACATGGAGAAGATAGATGTGCACAGCCTACAGACATATATATCATTAACTCTCAAGACAAGGATGCCATGGCACTTTGACATGCAACACTGACATGGTTCTCCATTCCAAAAGACTTGCTGCACTTTAAGCTCATAGTGACACTGACAGCATACTTTACGGAATGGTGCCCCTGGCACAACCCCATTGACATATAGGCCTTATAACAACATCAGTTCCAAATGCTGACAGAAAATCTTTACTTCTGTTGATCACTATTCATTGCTCAGTGTGTGCCTAACACAGCTATCAATATGCCAATTACTTTTCCACTATAACATATTTTTATATGCAAGTAATGTGTCATGTTGACATCCCATGAATAAAATATATTTATTCTAAATATATTGTGAGAAGAACAAGCAGTTGTACATGTAACATGTATATGCAAATGACATGAGCAATGCAACATGGTTAATGACTGACATCACAACATCATATAATTGGAATGGAATAGAAAAACTTAGAACGACTGGACAATCACAACCACAGTGACAGCATGTGACATCTAGAATTGTGGTGTACAACATACAAACATTAGTGTTTCTCAACAAATATATCACTGTCACTACCTATGTTTGCATTATACTTATATGTACCTGCACAATTAAAACACTGCAAGGATTATCATAATTACACTATGTAACAAGTCATACATACCAGAAAACATGAGTGGCTTGTGGCACAACAATGATAGTAAATAGTATTTAATTTTGTACCAAGAAAAATCAAACAGGCTGACTCTAAACACAGGCAAGCAGAGCAGCAGCAAAAATTGCACAGTTCCAAGCAGGCAGCAAATGAACAAGTAATCCAAAATCCAAACACAGAGAGCTGGAATCTGTATGGAAAACTAACTTTTAATATAAAAAAATAAAAACAGATGAGAGCTTTCACATATAGCTTTTTCAGATCTTTAGTAAAACACACAGCACACTCAAGTTTAAATAGTATGACATAAGCAAACCTAGATCAAACTAACCAGTAAAAGTGCTGCAATGTAAGTGAATGGCATGCATTCTATCCAAGAAAAGCCAAAGCACTTAAAGAGCAATATACACAAAAAAAATCTAAATATATAAAATAAAAAATAAACTATAAAGTTAGTAAGAGGCTATATCTTTAGATTAATTTATATTTATTTATATAATTTATCTTCCTCTCACTTAAAATATTAAAATACTAAGGTTATAGTATTTATAGAAGTTCCTATTTTTCTATATAGTAGTATAATGACTTAAGATAGGTTTTCTTGTTGTTCATTTTTTAAGTATTATTAATGAAGTAAAAGCATGGGTTGATTTTCTTTGTATTTTTAGCAATCTTAGATGCTTTGGACATAAATTAAATTTTAAAAAATTTAAAAGTTTCTTTTGATTAAGCCTATAAGGCATTTAGTGTGTTTTATGATATAGATATATATATATATATTCTTATATTTTTCATATTTTTATATTTATACATATTTATATGACTATATTTATATATTTATATATTTATATACTTATATATTTATTTATTTATGTATTTATATATTTATATATATTCATATATTTATATATTCAAATGTTTACAATCTACATTTTATCTTATTTTATTTTAACATATCAAAAGTGATCTTATGAAAAGATCAAAGTAACCAGAGAACCATACGGTATGTATGAGCTACAAAACATTATATATCATATGTATGAAATGAAGTATATTTTAACAAAGTTTTAATATGACTTCAAAAATGTGTGTTAATGCAAATGAATAAGTTTGTATTTATTATTACGGTTTTTAAAATTTTTTATTGTTTCATAAATATTCTCTAGTTAAATGAGTCAATGCTTTGTGTTATGTCAGCTTTACAACCTTAAGAGAGCTCTATATGGAATGGTTTACCTCAATCAAAATAATTGTTAATTGATTAATTGAATAATTCATTTAATTATTCTGGGCTATGCCTCCCTATAAATAAGCAGTTATTTTTCATATCAAATTGTCTGAAGAAGCGTATCGTAGTATACGCAAAAGCGCTTACCGTTTGTCTGTTTTATTAATAAAAAGTTTAAGCAACGTGGAGAGTCGGAAGTTTTGTTTTGCTTCATTTTACCGTTGGATTTAACTACTGACTCTTAGCAGTTTAGAGATTCGTATTTTATATTTTCTTTGTATGGCGTTTTTCGAACCTCTACTGCACACGTTTGAGCTAAAATGGAACTTGAACTGGACTACAATCCGGAACCGAGGCGATTAAATAATGAACAGCAATGGACTGCGATTACTTCGTGTAAGTCAAACCCTTTATTGGCTCTGGACTTGAATGTTCCAGTTTCTAATACAACAGACATTAACATTGACAATATTGAACTCTTTAATTCAATATGAAAATGCTTGAGAATGAGCTGTATAAGCTACAAAGGTTGATATGGCAACGCAAACATTTAGAGGCATGCCTACATTATAAACTGATCCCGAGAGGGATGCGTATTCTTGTAATGCCGACATATGGAGATACGCATCCTACATTGCTAAAAAAATGGCAAGACATTAATATAGAAGCCAGTTACAAACATATGCAGCTCCTAATTGAATACTTTGAGCCGCTTGAGAAGGAGCTAATATCTAAAGTCAACGATATCAATTCTGATCTTAGGAAGAACTTTCTTGACCCTTTTTGTGTACAGAAACTTGAAAATATGTACAACCAAGTCAACATTTATGCTACGAAGCTTCAACAAATTAAGCTAAAGAAGCTTCAAAGAGACTTTAGAGATTTTTCTACAGGCTGTGTTTTTGTTTGGCCGAGGAGGTTCGATAACCAGCCTATAGGAGAGAATTCTGGTTCGAATTCAGCGCCTTTGGATCGTACACTTACAGCGTCTACAGCGCCTTCTTCTATTGGTCCACAAACATATGTACCTGATGCTGGCAAAGATACGTCACAAGAATCATTTACTACGCCGCCAGAGACTTTTGCCTCAGTTACTGCTACAGGGGTAATGTCCACGCCGCTTCCAAATCAGGAAGCGAATAAAGCAGCCAAGTCCCTACAATATAACACAGGGGCCATCAGTAAAAGACGTGATGACAACGCTCCTTTTTTACCCTTACCGATACGGAAATCATCGTTCGTGAAAGGAAGAAGGAACAGTTGGGAAAGCAGAAAAAGAAAGCTATCGGGCGAAATGAACGTATATCAACCCAGAAGAATGAGGCAGTAAGGACACTTTATTTCAATCTATCTAGCTATGCTATGAATACCAGTGACATTGAACTGTTAAACAAAGGCCTTTCGTTTATTCCCTCCCGGGGAAGTAAACTATCAGATATTTTGATTGACTTACGTTTGTTTGCACGCTCAGTTTGTTTGAAACTGTTTTATTCTAATGATAAGGATAATGTTGCCAACATCACTGCCAATATTCCTTTATATAGGAAGAAAAGCTCTTTCATACCTGTTATGCAAGCTCATATAGATTCTTTTATCAAGTTATGTGAAATTGATTTTTATAAATATTTCTATAATGGAAAAAAGAAATGTTCATTTTTTAATATGACAAGTGATAATATGAAATCGTTATCTAGTTTTAGCCATGATTATACATTAACTTTTAGGCTAGTAGATAAAGGGGGAGGCATAGCCATATTTGATACCGCTGACTATAACGCATTAATGAATGATATGTTGAAAGCTGACACTACGTATCTTTTAATAGATAGCATGAAATTGAATAAAATTATTAAAACTGTCCAAGCAGATTTGTATGATATGCTCATGTGTTATCAAATATCAGATACTTTATATGAATACTTCTCCATTGACAGTCCTGTAGTTCCAGTAATTAAGGGACTACCGAAGTTGCACAAGGGGATTTTACCCCCACCAATGAGACCAATAGTATCAGGAGCAAAATGGACTACTGAGAACATATCTAATTATTTAGAAAAAACCTTGAGACCGTTAGTTGAAGCCATCCCCACAATTCTTAAAGATACATACCAGCTTATTGAATATTTACAATCTTTGGATATTGAGTTTAGACAAAATAGACATCTTTTAATTACAATGGATGTACAAAGTCTTTTTACTTCAATCCCGAATGAAACTGGGATAGAAGCTATACGAGAATTACTACAACATAATCAGACTATAAGTGGGGACACAACCATTTTAGTTTGTCAACTACTGGATTTAGTACTTAGCAACAATGTGTTTGCGTTTGGGGGTAACCTCTTTTTACAAACTTGTGGCGTGGCCATGGGGACCCCCTGCACAAACACATATGCTAATTTAGTTGTGCATCATTGGGAGATGAATTATGTTTTTAAGCACATTTTATTCCAAAAGGTTTTAATTTACAAACGTTTTGTCGATGACATATTAATTGTGTGGGATGGCTCAGCTGAGGAATTTTATAATTTTAAAAATTATTTAGAGACTACTACCACGTTTCTTAGGTTTTCAGTTGAAGCCTCACATTTTTCTGTAAACTTCCTGGACGTCAGTTTAAACATCAGGAGAGGGAAACTAATAACTACATTGTTTAAAAAAGAATGTTGGAGAAATACAATCTTGAAATATGACAGTATGCATCCGCGCCATACATTTAAAGGCATACTGAAAAGTCAGTTTACTAGACTAAGCAAGATATGTATGGATAAAGATGACTTAAATGGAGAAGCTGATAAAATGGTGGAAATGTTTTTAGAAAGAGGGTATGATTTTGATTTGGTAATGGAAGTTCGAAACAATGTCTTACCACCTGAAAGCTTGATACAAGTTGACACAAAATGAAATTATTATATACCCTGTTTTAAAAATGACATGTACAATTATAATGAGAAAGTATCTTTTATTACGACTTATACTAATGATTTTTTGAACATTAAGAAAATATTATTTAATAATTGGAAGGTCCTACTACAAGATGAACCTACAATGAAAATAGTAGGGGCTACTCCACACATAATTTATAGGAGTAATAGAAATTTAAAATCTCTATTATGTGATAGAATACCTAAGCTAATGCATGACCAACAGCCCCTAAATGATTCCTTTGGAACTTACCCCTGTCGCCATTGTAACTATTGCAAGTTTATTACTAAACATCAGGCTTTTATACATCCGGAGTTTAATTATACTTTTAAACCAAGATTTAGAGCCACATGCGACACTACAGGATTAATTTATTTGGCTACATGTGAATGCTGCAGTGTATTTTATGTAGGACTCACAAAACGGAAACTTAAAAATAGAATATACAATCATCAATACGACATAAAAAAGAAAAATGAATTAAATGCTTTAGCCAAACATGTAATATCTAATCCATCACATTTTTTTGTATTCAGAGTGTTGCAAATAGTGGAAGTTACCGACAGGGGTGGTGACTATATAAATTTGCTTGAGCTGAATGAATTAAAATGGATTCTCAAGCTTAGAGGCCATTGTAACCCAGGTTTAAATAACTATATCACAATAAAATCCTTTCTTAATAATCGAAGATAATTGTATTAGTAAGAGGCTATATCTTTAGATTAATTTATATTTATTTATATAATTTATCTTTCTCTCACTTAAAATATTAAAATACTAAGGTTATAGTATTTATAGAAGTTCCTATTTTTCTATATAGTAGTATAATGACTTAAGATAGGTTTTCTTGTTGTTCATTTTTTAAGTATTATTAATGAAGTAAAAGCATGGGTTGATTTTCTTTGTATTTTTAGCAATCTTAGATGCTTTGGACATAAATTAAATTTTAAAAAATTTAAAAGTTTCTTTTGATTAAGCCTATAAGGCATTTAGTGTGTTTTATGATATAGATATATATATATATTCTTATATTTTTCATATTTTTATATTTATACATATTTATATGACTATATTTATATATTTATATATTTATATACTTATATATTTATTTATTTATGTATTTATATATTTATATATATTCATATATTTATATATTCAAATGTTTACAATCTACATTTTATCTTATTTTATTTTAACATATCAAAAGTGATCTTATGAAAAGATCAAAGTAACCAGAGAACCATACAGTATGTATGAGCTACAAAACAATATATATCATATGTATGAAATGAAGTATATTTTAACAAAGTTTTAATATGACTTCAAAAATGTGTGTTAATGCAAATGAATAAGTTAGTATTTATTATTACGGTTTTTAAAAATTTTTTTATTGTTTCATAAATATTCTCTAGTTAAATGAGTCAATGCTTTGTGTTATGTCAGCTTTACAACCTTAAGAGAGCTCTATATGGAATGGTTTACCTCAATCAAAATAATTGTTAATTGATTAATTGAATAATTCATTTAATTATTCTGGGCTATGCCTCCCTATAAATAAGCAGTTATTTTTCATATCAAATTGTCTGAAGAAGCGTATCGTAGTATACGCGAAAGCGCTTACCGTTTGTCTGTTTTATTAATAAAAAGTTTAAGCAACGTGGAGAGTCGGAAGTTTTGTTTTGCTTCAAACTATAAAAACAGTTATACTTTCTGCAATCTACAAGACTTTAAAATAGGTTTAATAGAAATATATTCATTCAGGCCAGGTCCATAATCTGACCTGAAATTAAGAATCCATTTCAGCTCTGCTTTCTCTGTTTTATTAGTAACATCACCTAGTCGCTCTGTGTGAGTAATGGAGTCAATAGCCATAAACATAAACTTGTGGACAGCACCTGCTTGTATAATATGCTTAGCTAATGCACTGGTCTCATTAGACCTCCTAATGCAGTGTAGGTGGTCTCTGATTCTGTCATGAAGATGTCTATTTGTCTACCCTATGTAAAACGCAGCACATGTAGTGCAAAGTACCCAAAAACAAGCAGACTATGGTCATACTTTTGCATTCCACAGTATAGTATATACATAAACTAAATGATGTAATGCCAGCTTTGCTGGCCAAATGAGACAGGAAGTATCTGGAAAGTTAATTAGATAAAAGATGATTTGTTATTACAGTCTCCTGCATGATGGCATCTACATCTTATGCAAAGGTACTGGGAACAGGCATTATCAGGACTATATTTGCCATGTACCAGTGTATCATACAAATTCCGTGGGTAGCCATAACTTGCATAATGCACTATTTCAAACATTCCATAGGTGTGTTATGTCTTGGAATCACCCATGCCTTGTTTATGGCTGCTATCTCAGCTAACTGACATTGTGCATTTTACTAACTGTTCATAAATCTCAACCCATAAAATGGAGACACTTGATTGTTCTGTTTGAAAATAGATGTAACACAGAAAATATATACTGCACCATTCATTCTTTAGTCTGTTCTGTCAAATAAAACATACAAATGTTAATGTTCTAAAATGCTATTTTATACATCGTAACCTGAATCAATTAATTGTTGGTGGTAAAAGTGCATTTTGTGAGATGCTAGAGTGGAGAGCACTTCTCTTGTGGCAGAAGACTTAAGATCTTATTTCTAGTCAGAGGATAAGCTTTTGCTCACAAAGCATATGCATCAAAACAGTACTGTGCTCACAAAGCAAAGAACTTGACATGGTTATATTAGGGTGAAGCATAAGGCCTGAAAGACTTACACATTAACCCCTAGAAATCTCTCACCTGGACCATAAGGTATCAGATGCATGTTGAAGCAGGTCAGAAGGAAGTTACTGTATTTGCATGCATTGTTATACAAAACTGAAATAACTTGATAAACTTGCATCACTATCTGAGAAGTCTGGGTAACAAAAATAACTAAGAAACTCTTTTGAGGTCCTTTTCACCCAAAAAACTGAGACATAACTGAAAGATTAAATTCAACATGTATAGAGACAGCTTAGGGAAACATTCAGCATGTTTTTTTGGATGTGGGCAAACTGGAGTATCTGGAGGATAAAACCACTTTGGAAATGATCAAAATATGCAAATTCTACAACAGACAACATCCAATAATCATCCATAAGTTGTGAGATAATAACACTAAACACTGAACTACTGTGCCCTGTCACCAGAATCCCATGCTATGTTACAGTACTGTGAAACGGAAGCTCAGAGTCATGATCCTGCTCTCTAAAACTGATAACCAATGCGTAAAACAGTAGAGTCTGGGATACTGCAAGTATGCAGTCATCGACAGAGTTAACAGCTCAATGACCAATAAGTAACAGAGGAAAACAATATCAAACACTGCAATTAAAGGGTGTGCAAAAAATCATTCTCAACATAAGCTGCTGTTACAAGTTAGATATAATGATCTAACAAAAGCAAACTAATCAACATGTGCAATGACCGTTTCATTTACCATCCTGTTCAGCAGCTACTTCTGACCATGCTTCCACATCTTTTTCCTTGAACTCACTCCCTGTTATGCT
This sequence comes from Protopterus annectens, assembly GCF_019279795.1. Lineage (NCBI taxonomy): Eukaryota > Metazoa > Chordata > Ceratodontiformes > Protopteridae > Protopterus > Protopterus annectens. The sequence goes on along the minus strand of NC_056731.1, from coordinate 642,467,143 downwards.
AGATACTCAGACAGCAGCATCAGGAATAAAAAAATCTGCCAGTAAAATGTAACACCCTGACAAACAACGAGAGCCCAAAAATAACCTGTAGTTTGTTCAAAAGATGGAGCTGCACTCTGGATACTTCAAGTAAAAGCCTCTCAGTCAAATGGGATTGCCTGATCAGGAAAACTGGCAGCAGATGTTGTGATGGCAGAGATGAATGCACTCATGTCAATGCAAATGACAAGCTAAACTACATGGGAAATGCATAATATAGGGCTGGCACACTAGCACACATCAAACTAAATGTGCACGTAGATATACAACATGAATGAACTTTGCAAAGTAAGGCAAGAGAAGCCGGAAAGCACTGCAGAAATTTTTTTTTTTTGTTTTGTAATGCGATCGCTTGCAGTTACATGTTAGAGTAACAATTGCATTACAGAAGAATGATGGCAGTAAACTACATTACCAACACCCCCCTCTCCAACAAAACAAGATGGGAAATGCATAGTATACAGGGCTGAAACAGTGGCACGCATGGCCGTTAGAACTAAACGTGCACATAGATATCCCACATCAATGAAGTATGCAAAATAAAGAATAGGAAACCATAAACAATGAATATTGTTTTTGGTGCGTTCTGTAATGCAATTGCTTGCAGTTACATGTTAGAGTAACGATTGTATTACAGAAGATTTGCCTTACAAAAATATACTGCCATATTTCAGGGCACCCACAAAGCCACATGCTTGCCATTCGGTGAGATTTTAAAAATAAAATGATTATTCCTTCCAATAGCCAATAGGATACTTTGCAATAAACTACATGGCCAAAAAAAAGGGAAAGACAAAAGATGAGAAATGCATAATACAGGGCTGGCACACATCTCACAAGAATGACTGGACAGTGCTAGACTTACCTGAGTATAAAGTAAGATCTCTGTTGTAGTTGTACTTATTTGACTTTCTGCAATTCTTCTCAGATAGTATCTCAAGCTTTGCAGCCCGATCGGCATGTAAAATAAATAGAGTAATCCAAGTAGCAATCCAGGTAAATTCTGCAAATTCCAGAAAGAAAGAAAAGGAATCACTACTGCAGGACCATCCAATTATTTGGACAGAACAAAGAAAAGTTAGGCATGGGGGTGGAAGTGTTATGCAAGTGGATAATTGGATTGCAAGAATCCGACTGGTTGGAACCACTTGCCTGATGAAATGCATTAAGAATCAGCTTGCTGTGATGAGGAAAATACAGAGTCGTTGCAAGCCGATTTTTTCTAAAAAGTCCAATATGAACGGCACTGACCTCCACTCTGAAATAGAAGTTGAGAAGGTAACTGACAAAATTCAGTTACCTTTTCAACTTCTTTATTAACAGTGCAGCTAAAATAGAAGTGTAAAGTTATGTGCGCTTATGGAAGACACTCGGGGGTAACAACATGGAATTCCAATCGAGCGTGCTCGGATTTAAGCACAGTGGCACTATGTGACAGTACTCAGAGTTAATGAGTTAAAGTCTCATAGATTGCAGAAAGTATAACTGTTTTTATAGTTTATTTTTTATTTTATATATTTAGATATTTTGTGTATATTGCTCTTTAAGTGTTTTGGCTTTTCTTAGAATGCACTCCATTCACTTACAATGTAGCACTTTTACTGGTTAGTTTGATCTAGGTCTGCTTATTTCATACTATTTAAACATCAGAGTGTTGCGTGTTTTACTAAAGATCTGAAAAAGCTATATGCGAAAGCACTTATCTGTTTTTATTTACTTTTTATAATAAAAGTTAATTTTCCATACAGGTTCTAGCTCTCTGTGTTTGGATTGCTTCTTTGCTCCCTGTTTGGAACTGTGCAATTTTTGCTGCTGCTCTGTTTGCCTGTGTTTGGAGTCAGCCTGTCTGATTTTTCTTGGTACTTTTTTTGCTTGCTGGCTCCATTTATTCCCTGTGGAGTTCTTCTTGCATAATATGAAATTTTGTGTTAAAAAAACTTTCACAAGACAGTTGCACAGCATTGCAAGATGTGTAAGTTAAGTACATGCCAGAAAAAGAGAGAAGACACCTATTCAATGATCAAATAGATAGGCTATGCAAAACATAACAGTTAGTGATATCCACTACTAAATATACAACTTTACCACCACCTGCTCTTCCAACAGTACTAACATAACATACGTCAAACATTCCAGTGAAAAACACCATGTCAGTTATACACAGATGGTTGTCATTTAGGCTGCGACAACAAAAATCACACAAACTGCAGTTATCAAAAATATTCTGCTTGTAACTGCAAAGTCAACATTTAATTTACATTTGTATTGTTATTCAGAATAAATCAATGACTATTGCACTTACCTTGCAGGTGCATTATGGGTGGTCTTAGCATGCCTGAAGGTGCAATGGATACACATTCAAACCTGAATTTTTAACTATGTTATAAGTCTTTCTGGGGAAATAAATGTTGACAGTGATAACAAATACCTCTCTCCCTCCACTGCTCCTTCAGCCTATGCATACATTCTCTGCACATTATGGGCATGGTCTTCATCACCTAAAAGCTGGAAAACAGGATGTATTACTATAATGGAAGGATTGTATCAGATCAATATATAATGGTTACTATGTACAGCAACAAAATATTGAAAAATAGCAAGGATTACATGTCAGCTAGCCTTGACATGAAAAACAATTTCACATAAGTTCATAGGTGTGTACTAGGCTAATGGCCCTGGAGCCTTTACAAGCCTAGCCCCCCAAAAAATTGCCCAGGCACTATGCCACCTGTGTTAGTGCACAGTGTCCCAATCCAGTAGGGCAACTGGAGTGATCCCTGGGGTGAACTTTCTGTTACTCATCCACTTGTCAGGATTTCTCTTGAAGAGGGCCAGCAAGGTGCTGTGCTTTTCATGAATGGGAAGCTTATTCCAGAGTATGGGTAGTCTTTGGGAAATTAACCTGTCCTTCCAGCATGTTCTGTTAATTGTGGTAATGAGGTTGTGATCTCCGGAGCATCGATTAATTCTACAGGGTATGCTCTTTTAAGGAACATCGAGCATAAAGTATTACACTCGTGAATAAAATCTTCATGTCTAGTGACCATTTGAGCTGCCCTAACTAACTGTCCCTTCACTACAGACCTTTTTGATGCTGGTGATGTGAACTACTGTAGTGAAGGAAACAGAATAAGTCTCTTTCCTGTGGATTGTGATCACATATCTTCCTTTCACTTCATCCTTAAATAAGTGAACATTCAAATAATTAATTAATAAAATTGAAGTTCACATTTGAAGTGAATATAAAGAATGAAGTGGTGTTTATGTATTCTAGGAATTGCTCGAGTGTAGTCAGTGATCCCTTCCATATAAGACAAATATCATCCTGGAACCTATGATATGTCATAATGTGGTTATTGTTGGAGGAATGAAAAACAAAATTTTTTCCTAATACGCCATGACTGCATTGTCGTATGCCCCACCACAAGGTGAACCCATGGCTATACCTCTTTTCTGGAAATAGTACTTGTTGTTGAATGTTATGTAATTATTACTAAATACTATCTCTAACAGCTCCAACATTAGGGTAATAGCGTTATGGGGGATCCTATGTTCAATAAGTATTTTGTGGATCCACTCCAGTCCAATGTCCTGCGGTATAACTGTGTAAAGGTCACATACATCTATGGTCATAAATATATCTGTTTGACTGTATTGTATTTTGTTTAAGGAGGCCAAAAAGGTCCATGAGTCCTTACAAATCTAAAGTTCTTCTTTTAGTATTTTCTTTAATTCGAAATCTAAATATTGTGCACAAGCTGAGGTTATTGAATCCCTCCCATCCACTAAAGGTCTCATAGGGGAATAGCTTAAACTTTTATGGATGTTGGAGGTTCCAAAAACACTGGTGTTCTACGGGTCAGAATGTTGAGGTAGTTGTATAAGTGTATATCTATCCTTCTTTCGAGGAAAATGTCACTTAACTGGGTATAGATCTTCCTATATGCTCCATTTAGTTCATTAAGTGTTGTCTCCTCATATGTGACAGTCTCTAACAGTTCATTCATTTTGTTATTGTACATGTCCAGACTCATAATGACTACCCCACCTCCTTATCAGGTTTTATAATTCTTATTTTTTCTTTTTGCAAATTATTTACAAGTTGCCACTCATAATTGTTAAGATTCATCTTCCCATCTAACAGTCTGCTTTTACATTTATACATATTCATTAAATCTAGTTCACATAATTTTTCATACATGACTAGCCTAGAATGGAGGGGTGAGTTAAAAGTCGAACTAGTCCCATATAAGTTCTTCATATGGGTATTATCAGCATTATTTTGATACAATAAGGAAAGGTTCCATTTTCTCAAATACAACTTTAGGTCAATCATTGTGTCAGTAAACTTGAATGACTGGGTTGGAACAAATGCCATGCCCCTAAATAACAAATTTGCAACATCAATATCGACATGCACATGAGAGAAATTATAAACATTAAAGTCATTTTTCACATTCAATACGATGGTGCTTCCACCAACCTGGCTTTCATGGTCATTTAAAAGTCACACCATCGTGGTCAACAACCTGATGCAAAAACCTTATGTGCTCCAGTTTTTGTTCCTTGGTCTGGCTCCCTGAAACCCTGGTCCTTGAAACCCCAGTTGTTGCTCTTGTCATTCTTATTTCTAATTCTCTCCGACCTTCTTAGCCCTAGGTATTCATTGTCATAGTCCGAGGTTGCTCCATGTTCTTCTAAGTCAGCCACATTCCCCAAATCCTGATTGTTGTCATAATTGTTTACAGGAAAGTGTTTCCTATTACTATAATGTCTATGTTTATTCTGAAAGCTGGATGGTTTTGGGTATGCTAAACCGTTTGCATACTCATTTAAGTCCCTGTTAATTTTCTTGTTTTTTTCCGGCTTTTAACTTTTCTATGTATTGCTCTATGCTATTATAAATTCTCAGATGCTCGTACTTAAATTGTTCATACCAAGCATCTTCCCTTATATTTTTGCCCAAAACAGTCAAGTCTTTACTGAGGGTTTCTACCTCTTTATCATTGTTTTTAATAAGCAATTCCAGCAATTCAATACCAAACTGTCAAACATTTTTAACAGGTCAACATGTAAAGCTGAATTATTAGACAAGCCAGTAGGGTATTTCCACATTTGTAAACCCTTGGGAACAATATTACACTGAATACACTCCCTTAGGTATGCATTTTCAAGGTGCAGCTTTTTACATTTCAACAACTTATTGTCAAAATCGTTTAGCTTACCCTCTAAGGTGGATCCAGTCCATTCCTGTCCTGGAATCAAGGAAAAAACAGCACCCAACCAATCTTTAAGTAATGGAATTTCTCTCCTATTGGAAAAAGCAGTTCCTTGTCTATAAACACCATTAGTAGCAATTCCTTGTCCAAGCGACTTCCCTGGTAACCCAGACTGTGTATTTCCAGTTGCAGGGCCGGAAGGTTCCTGCAAGTTGAGTTGTGAAGCAGCAGCAAGGCAAAGTGGTGTAGAGTTGATGTCAAACACTGATCCTCTGACTCCCCTCTGTGGATGATTTACAGTGGGAGGAATTTCTCCTGCTGAACCAATCCGTTCATATAGATAGTCCATCACTTTGTTGAGTTGCATTATTAAAGCTGTTAAGTTACAGATACTCTTCTCAAAGCCATCTTGTCCATTGGGAATGGAGAGCTGGGGGGAATCTAGTGCACTTCCAGAAGCCATAAACCACCAAAAGGGAAAACAAACACAAAAACTGAATAAAAAATTAAGTAGTGAACTAATTTCCCAGACACACTCCAACGGTATTCCCAAAATGATCGAAGAAAGCAGTGGAACAATAAAATCCTTTTATTAAGCGATAAAAACACTGATAAAATAACTTGTAAGTGCTTTCATTTCATGGGTACTTACATATTATCACAACCAGATTTTTGCAATAATGCTGGTTGCTTCTGTTTAGGTCAAGTAGTAGCAATACAGTATTATGAAGGTTAAAGACGTGTTCTGTAATGTTTTTGTAGTTTTAGGAATGTTTATCATTGAAACGGCTAAAAAATAAGGTTTGAAAATAGGTTTCCCCTTTACTGCCAGCATCTCATGTCAGTTAAGTAAGTCCCATTCTACTTCAAATGCATTCCTTTCACATGCTGTTGGTAAAGGAGGAAATCTATTTTCAAATCTTTATTATTTTATCAGCCGTTTCAATGATAAACCTACCTAAGACTACAAAAACATTTTACAGAAAACCTGTTTCTAACCTTCATAATACTTTAGTACATCCAAAAAGAACAAGGTAACGCTGAGAAATAATCCTTCACAAGAACTGCAGTAAAAGTAATCCTTTCCACAGTGCAAAAGCACCTAATCTGTTGTTTAAACTCTGCATGTGTATAATATCGTATGCTAACTCCCACTCTCTTTTCAGCCCAACATACGTACACACGCAACCACTGCCATCTCTGAATTCAACGCTTGATGTCTTTAACGGACGCTACCCACAAATCTTAAAATTATAAAGTCTTAATAGTTTTTAAAAACAACACCGATATCTCAGCAGGCTTTCTGACAGTCTGCCCTTCCATATTACACTTCAGTGATGCTGTTTTAGTAAAAGTCATGAAAGTAAAAGATGTCGCAAAATATGTAAGTACCCATTTAATAAAGTATTAAACTTCATCAGACACCTGTTTGCAGGCTGACAGTTGGCCGGGGATAAATGAGCGTAGCTTCATCACCCCAGTGCTTAGGTTCAAAGCATTGCAGAGAAAAAACTTTAGCACTTTATAGTCAGTATATTTTATACATAAGTTTTTAGTAATGCTCATTCAGTAATTTTATTTTAATTAAGCTTTTTCCATTAGAAATCACACATACATACACATATACAATTCTTTGCATTTGATTGTGTATGTGGTACCTTTTAGGCAGGCTATGGTGGTGGGTTTATTGATTGATTTGCAATTTTTTCATCCAATGAATTTGAACTATTTGAGTATATTAGAAAGTGATGTAAAGAACATGGTGTCTGATGAAGTTTAATACTTTATTAAACAAAAGCACTTACCAGTTATTTTATCAGTGTTTTTATCGCTTAATAAAAGGATTTTATTGTTCCACTGCTTCCTTCGATCATTTTGGGAATACCGTTGGAGTTTGTCTGGGAGACTAGTTCACTGCTTCATTTTTTATTCAATGACTGAGTTATATTTGTACTTGTTGTGGAGTGACCTCAGTGCATTTGTTATGTGGCGGATCCTGGCACCTGATAGACAACTGACTGTCACCTTCTCCTTGTTCAACCTGGTGAGTGGGACATCAGTTTGCCTCACAATTGAGTCTCCTATGATTAGTACATTGGGCAAAGTGGTTTGCCTTAAGGGCTTAGGTTGAGGGGCACACTGTGTTAGTGAGCTATGTCTTCTGAGGTTGGTGTTGTGTTGTGGTGGTTGAGTGCGTTTCTGTCTCAGGAGGTGTTTGTTGTTTTGGTACATTTTTATTGACAGCCTCTGTGAAGATGGGTGCATGGTTTGTGTTTCTATGTGTGGTTGTGATGGTTGGTGTTTTGGAGGGCTGTGTGTTCTATGTAGTGAGTTGCAGGTGTCGACCTTCTCCTTTTGACCAGCTAGTCCGGTCTTGGTTGGAGCGTGCACTGCTTCCAGTTTGGTGATATAAGTGCATCTCTTATATGTATGAGTCTTGGGAGGTAAGAGGAGAGGGTTGCCTGTTTACATTGGACAGTTGCCACACTGTCTCTGAATGCCCAAGTGCACCAGGTTAGCAGGAGAAAGCACAGGAAATTGCTCTACAATCATACCAGGAGGGGTGGTCATAACTAATAAGTACTGGTGCTGTTACTGCATAGGAACAGCTAGTGCTGATAGCATCTAAGTGTGCTACAATAAACGATACAAAAGCCTGTTAAAGTGCTGGCTGATTAAGCTAATTGAAGTGCAAGAAGTAAAAGAACAAGCACGTTCTATGGGAAAATTGAAGAGCAGACTTTCTGGCACCGATTATAGTTTACTTCAGCTGAGTTCCGCTGCACAATGCGCAAACCCACGCAAACACGGGCTTTTAAACCAGAAAGTTGAAAGGAATGGAAAAACTGCCCAAAAAGCCAATAAACTACAATTTCTGGGCCAGAAACCACTCCTCTTGTGGTAGGTAGGCTACCTAGTGCTTACCACTCCCACTCATAAGCTAGAAGGCTTCCCTCCAACACAGAAAGGTCTGGGGGCTCAGAAACCTACAAAACAGTCCTGGATACAGCAAGTCTGTATCTGGACTAGACTAGCTAAGGAAAGGCAAGAAACAAGCTTAGAACTTTTTTTTTTTTGCAGAAATGACATCAATGCTTGTCATCTGACTCTGTGTTCCCAGACCCCAAAATAACCATTGATGGCAGCTGGTGGCATTTAGCATCTACCTGTGAAAATACATATACCTCAAATTTTACGCAGATGTTGGAAGTTATAAAACAATGGCATCCCTTCACATTCCACTATTTCACCTTAAATATAATAGAGAAGGCTCCCTAGTATAGACATTGTGTCTGTTTCTGCACTGAAACTGAAAGATAAGATCTTTTTATGGCCTGGCCATAAAGTAATTTAATTTCACTTATTTTTCTGAAGTTAACCTCCTGTATTCCAGTTTCCATTGTTAAAAATATACATTCAAATAGTTATAATAGTACATGTACATTTCTGTTCTTTTCCAGTAGCATACACTCTGGATACATTTCAAGTACAAACACTCTACAAAATACCTCTTCAGCACACGTCTGTACAAGCCATCTTGTATGACACACAGTTTTAATACATTTGTAACACAAGCATCTTGTATAGATCATGCTGATATTCACAAATGACATATAATTATTTACAAAATTCCAGATAGCTGAGCTGGCAGTATCTCATTTCATCACAGTTTGAACCTACACATATTCATGAAATATTCACATTAGTCCATTATCATTTTGGACTAATAGACATCACACATCCTTTAATGTTGTAAAACTGTATGGAATAATGACACAATATGCATTATCTGCCTTATAACATTAGTATGTGTCAGCAGACTGCATTTAACTGTCATAGTTTGCAAAAATAAACATTAGAAGGTAATTTGTAAAAAAAATAAGGATTACAGATCCATATTTCTTGTACTTGCATTTTGTTTTACAAACTCCAACATATTTCAACCATGATGACCTGCAGTGGTCTTAGATTCATGAAAGTGATTAGAACAGACATGGATACTACAATAATCTATTTTCTGAAATCTAGAGCTTACTAATGTATATATTACTCAGCATTCATACGTGCAGAAGTATACTGTGAGATTCTTCTAGAAGCTTTTCAGATAATGGAGAAATGTGTGGTCATCTGCAGCTTAAATGCTATAGGTGACAGTGAACTAGAGCAATGGTAGATTTGTAAACAGCTGTATTGTATAAATTACCAAACAACTGTTGTCTTCCATATATGTTATGTAATATTACCTAAATAACCACTAATATTTTCAAAAAAAGGCTACAAGGGGGTTTTAACGCACATGTAGGTTATCTGCAATCACTCTGACATATTGCTTAACCATTTGAGCTAATTGACATGACAGTTAATTATTGATTATAAAAGTAGAATATATGAAATATTAGTAACAATTATATGTGTGAGGTCCTTATGAATGTATGGTCATAATCAAAATTCCTTCAGAATTTATACAGTGGCCCAGTATAGTTGCGGATAACCACAGAATACATCGATATGCTAATGGTAACTTTAATGAGTGGAACTTAAATTCCTACATTTGCATTACTATTATCACCACAGATACTCATAAAATATGTTTGAAACAGTCTCAAAAACAGATATGCTTACCAGATACATATATGATAATGTAGGTATTAAAATGTGGATTATGCAACTTAGTGCAGGCATCTGCTGGCTGGTGTTGGACTTCTGTGACCTTCCAGTGAAGATCCTCTCCATCCCTCCAGTGTAGGGCATCATAGTGGTAATGGACATGCATGCCAGTCTGGTAGATCCCAGCCAATCAGTGGTCCTCTCTCACAATCTGGCTCCAGGTGCTGATGATAGCAAAGTTCCTGGGGAATGTTCTCATTCTTTGCTCATGTCCAGCATAGTCAGTGAGCATTTGAGTAGTCTCCTCCTCTGTCCAGTTTGGTACCTGGATACACTGGAGCCTCCTCTTGGTCAACATTCTCTATATTTCCATTGACACTGAAACAAAAATACCTTGAAAAAATGCTGATGTCCCACTCAGTTACCAGATTGCAATGATATGAACAGCAATTTCAGTGATCAGTGTTACTTTTGTTTTCTTTCCATAGACTACTATTTCTGGTTTTCTTTCATCTATTTTTTGAACTGTTGTTAATGGGTGATCCCATGTGACATAAACTTCATCATTTTCTATAATGTTTTCTGGCTCATATTTACAGTGCTTCTCATCTGCTTCAATATTATAATGTTGTACAATCCCCAGTGCAACAGTCTTGCCACATTATTGTGCTTTTCGGTATACAGGCCTTCTGCCATTAGTGTATCACAACCAGCAATAAGATATGCGACTGTTTATAATTCTGTTTTACAAAACCTACATTTGTCTGTTTCTCTGACATAAGTAAAAAACACAAGACTGCCACAAAAGCTTCAGAACTCACTTGTCCTGCACAAAACAAATCCAGAATAAAAAGCAAAACACCAGGACTTGGAGATGGCTGTAAAATACAGTATAAAAATCTTTATTCGACACAAGCACTTTCGTGGGTAACCCCACTTCTTCAGATGTTTAATACATTTTAAAAACAGCTCTTAGTTTAAATGCACACTCTCTGGGAACACATGATTAAAAGCAACCAATACATTGTTCTAGTGTGAACAAGTACTTTCTGCTTAAGGTTCATAGATTAGTACTAGGCTAACTGCCCTTGCGAGCCATTTTAAGCCTAGCCAATTATCCCTTGTGAAACTTGAACCCTATACCTTGTGTTTGTAAGGCAAACACCTTAACCATTAGGCCACCCTCCCATCCCCAAAGCAACAATCTACAAGGTACATGTCATTAACTGGACTAGAAGTCTGAAATGTATGTATACACTTCTGAAAGCCTATTTGTAAAATATCTAAATTATAGTTCAAACTTCCAGAACATTTCGGTTTACAATGAACTGAAATGTTCTGGAAGTTTGAATTATACCACACTTGTGGTAGTTGCCCCTGGCCATGTCTGAAAGAAGGCAGAACCTGGTCCAGAAGGGAGTAACCATAATGATCTTTGAAGAGTCACTCTGAATCTTCAGAATAACATGGATATTAGTTGAAAGGGTGCCAAAAAAATATGGAAACATTTCTGTCCAAGGAAAAGAAAATGCATGTGTCTTCTAAGACTTCTTCTGTGGAGTCCTGTAGCAAAATTCTGCCAACTGATTGTTTTGAGCTGAGGTAAGCAGATCTATTTGTGGTATTCATAACAGATTGTGTAATTGTTGGAAGGCCCCCTGATAAAGCATCTATTTGTGAGGGTATGTCCTGGTCGTATTTGACTTGTCTGCCACACAATTTTATTCTGATGGTATGTAAGATGTCTGCAGAGTAAGATTGTGCTGAAAAATCTACATCCCAGGCTATCCTGCTAGTCTGCACAGAGATTAATATCTTGTTACCCCATGTTTGTCTATGTATGACATTACTGTGATGCTGTCTGTAAATATTTGTAGAGGTACAGGGGACCACAGATGGTTAAGAGAGTTGACAGCATTTATAAGAGCCAACATTTCTTTTATGTGTATTGTTTTCATCTGTCTTTTTTTCCAAGGACCATCAACTTTGATTTCCATAAACACCTCACCAACCAAATTCTGAAGCTTCTGTTGTGACTGACTATGCTGGAGCAAGGAGGGAGAGTGAGATACCTGGGTTCTGAGAAATTTACTGTTTCCACCACAAAATCTCCTTCACAGATCTCAAAACTGGAAACTAAATTGTGAGGGGATGTTGATGTTAGGAACATAGAGATTTCAGGTACTACTGGATTTTTCCCCATATGAAGTCTTGCAAAAGGTATCATGAATATCATATATGCCATGAGACTCAGAACCCTAAGGAACTCCCTTGCTGAGACAGACGTCTTAGTGGAAAAACTCAGGAATAGATCTAAATGCAGATATGTTTCCTGCTTAAGAAACATTTTTTTTTGAAGTAGAAAAAATCTCTTCGAACTGAGGTGTCCAGGAGACATCCCCCTTAAAAAACAAAACAAAAACACAGCAAAACAAAAAAACAATCCAGTGAAAAGAAGTCAGATAAGACTTTTCTGGGTTCTCATAGTATCCCAGCTTGTGTTGGAGATCTCTTACCCAAGTGAAAGATTCCTGACACTTTTAAGACTCAGCAAAGATAAGCAGCTCATCTAAATAAGGGAAAATACTTTGCAGTCTACAGTAGGCTATCACAGGAGCTAGACACTTTGTGAAGACCCTTAGAGCAGCAGATAGGCCAAAAGGTAATGCAGAGAACTCATAATGTGATCCAAACAAAGAAAATCTTAAGAAAAATCTGAAATCTGGATCTATAGTAATGTGATGATAGGTATTATTTAAACCTAAGGTCACTAAAAGACTCAAATGAGGAATAAGAAGCAACACATCATTTTGAAATCAGGGTCAATCACAAACAGATTCAGAAAGGAAAGATCCAGAACTTGTCTCCAAGAATCTTCTTTTGTTGGCACCAGGAACATCATGGAATAAAATCCCTGCCTAACTTGGGGGGGAGGGGGACAGCTTTAATCACCTCTCTGAGCAAGCATATGCTGAGTGACAGGAGGGAAAAAGATAGTCTGGTCTGGTGGGTGAGGAGGAATCCCCAAGAAAGGAGGAAGAGACTCTCACTGCCATCAGTAACCTTGACTGATTACTCTCAGAACCCATCTATCAGAAACTATCTGTTGTCCAAGACAGAAATGGAGATTTAAGGGACAGTTAGGGTGGGAGGGGGATTAGAAATCCTTCATGTAGTTAGTCAGATTTATTAGACTGTCATTTGTTCTGGGGTATCCTTTCTTTTTTAAACATCCCTTCCACTGTTTTGTAACCATTTTCTTATCAGGAGCTTTCTGGGACTATTTTTTTTTTGCTTTTTCAAGAAAGCTGTGGAGGGAGCACTGAATCCTTTGGCAGAGATGGAGAAGAAGGGCTGAAAATCTGAGAGATCCATTGAATCAGCTTTCCTGTCTTGCCACGCTTTTTAATTATCTCCGCAGTAGGTCCAAAACCAAGTTCTCTGTCCAGGTAGGATTCAGAATTTCATATTTCCCAGCCTCTAGGAGGTTTTAAAAACAAAACCTGGCAAACCTTCTCATGACAGTTCCATTGTCATCAGCAGAATTATCAACATGTTTCAAACAGTGGGTAGTCATGGAGATGCAGAAGATACCAAGTCATGCAATGCAGATTTCTTCTCACAAGAGGAAATGGATGCCAAAATATTCCTCATACTCACAAGCATATGAACTTGATAGAATTCTAAAACAAAGTATTAGGACAGAATTAAATAGCATTCTAAAACCAAGTATTGCAGAGGAATACAATTTTTCATGAACTTATCAAATGTCTTCCCATCCTAATGATATGTTTAGGAGAAGCTGGATTCACTAAAATGAAGTTGCTAGGCCATAAATGGGATTTGTGTAGAAAAACTTAAAAGACTGGGGCACTTTATATAGTCTGTCTGATTTTTGATGGGCAGTAGACTCCCTATCAGAGACATTTCAAGTTGTGGCAAAAACTTCTTCCAAAGCAGAAAAAGCAGGAGGAATAGGAATAGATTCTGGAAATTCCAGTTGCAACAAATCAGGACTTCCTGAGAGACTGAGAAACATCATGCATTTCCAACTTAAACAACTGATCCATTCTAGAAATAGTTTCATAGAAAGAGAATCTTTCAAAAGTTCTAGCCGAAGCCACAGTCTGCTCAGAATCTGAATCAGAATTTTGAGGGAACAATACATAATCTGTACTTTCAGAAACTTTCTGTGGTTCAAACTCTTGAATTTCAGAAAATGAAGAATCCCTTTTTGTTTTACCAGAAACAGCTATACAGGAATGCTCAAGAGCCTGTACTAAACTCTGAGTTAAGCACAATAAATTACTTCTGCCAGGGTAAATGAGTCAGGAGAACATATGTTCATGTTTGTCTTTCTTTTTGCGATGAATGTCTGAAGAAACAGACCTATTTCTGCTACCAAAAACACCGTAGGGATAGGTACAGCTTTCTGGTTAAGCAAAGTAGCATTCTCTGCAACTTCTTTTTCAAGGACCAACAAGAGTATCTCTCCCTTGCCCACAAAAGGCACTGCAACAGCTGCACAGGATGTGTCTAACATCCAGCCCATGGTGAAGATAGGGACTACACCAATGGGACCCAAGAAAAAAGATGGGTTGTCCAAGGAACCAACTTTGGCCGAAGCAGAGTCATCCATCTGCAGCTGAGGCATTTTATCGGCCTGCTGTGGTGGCAAAGAATGCTTAATTCATTCAAGCTTATAATGCCTTTTTGCATACTTCCAGTTAATACCAATAGCTCCTTATGGCATCCAGATCTTTTTATGGAAAGCTTCTATAACTAAGTGGCCTACTGGCTAATAACAGGCAGTATTAGAAAGGGTAAGGAGTAATTAAAATGACACCAAGATTGTTAATATAGCATGTCCTGCAGTAGAGAAAGTAATTACTGTTTTCCACTTATTATTTATATTTTCATAACTGAGAGACCTATATCCTTTTGAGGGGTATGGTGTGAAATGCCATGGTGAGAGACAGTAAAAGTCATTGTCAATGTCTATTTATTTACTTCGTAGGAAGCTTGATTGCAACGCCTTATTGTGAGCTTTGTGGTTGAGGTTTCGGACTGGCATCAGCTGTTTTTGGATATTACGAGTTTTGGTTACAGCGTTTTCTTTTCCTTTCATTGCGGTCAATGTCTATTTATATCACACTGTACTGGAAATATTGTTTGTTGCTTTTTACTAATTATGAAAATAAGTAATATTTATTTATGAACATAATTCAAAATATATTGTCGAAGACTATTGTCTTTCATATTTTGCACTGTGAATTGCACATCTTGAGAGATACTCACTGATAATTATGTTACTAATTAAACAATTAAGCATATATTTTCATATTTTTCTAAATATTTCAATAAACATGCACTCAGATGGAAATTTCTTACTGTCATGGAAAAGCATATGTCTGGTTAATACATGTCTTCTAAAAGCATGTGTCTGGGCTGTACAGTTTCCAAGATATGACAATTTGCTTGTGAAAGTTTAGCAAAAAATATAATTCTGGATTTGTGTGCATTATAACATGATATTTTTTTTTATGATTATTTCATGGAAAGAATGTGAATGCACTATTATCACTATAAATAACACATCCTACTGATATTGCTATTTGTACAATTTAATAGCTTTTATTTGTTCACTTAATATTTATATTTGTTTATGATTTTTAAGTTGATTTTTTTTCAGAAAATGCTCTGGAATGCAAGGATGATGTAGGTTGCTAGAGGTGTGACATTCCACACCTCATAGATGTTATTGAGTTACCAGTCTTTTCCCCTTTGTGGTTGGAAGAATGTAGAACCGAGGAATCAATATGTTGTTCATTGGTTAAGCTGAAAAAGGTGTCCAATTCCCATGTAAACTTGCAGCAATAGATGGTAAAACAAGTAAGTTGTAAAAAAAGTAACCTTTTCCCAGTTAAAATGAAATAAAAAGCACTTGAAACACTAAGTTCCCAAAGATAAAATAGCACAACTTTTCCTAGAAAAAATAAATTTAATTTTATCCACTTTTTACCACAAAAATAAAAAAAGTAACACTTCTATTTAAAAGTGTACAAAAGTCACGACACTCTTCAGAAACACTCTCTCCTAGCTTAATTAAATAACTTTTACAGGAAAAACTATGTTTTCTGCCATAAAAACTAAAATAAAGGTTTCTTTCCTAAGGGGAATTTGCCCAGCAGCGGAACAGCTTTAGCCAACTGTCGGTCCTTGAAAGACTGCACAGGAGCTCTCTCTCTTCAGTCGCAAGAAAGCTCTGAAGGGCTTGGTGCAGCTGTGATCCTTCAAGCATCTACACTTAAAGTAAGTTTACTAACACAACTGTACTTTATATGAGCCATGGTATAATTTTAATTTAGTTAACTATAAAACACATAAAGAATGAGGTTCCATTTACATGGAATGTTGTATTCAGTGTTTAAGAAGCTTTTTCCTGTATAACCAGAAGTTGGGCCAGATTCTAAAGGTAAGTTGCAGACAGTGCAGCACATCGAAGGAAGATGTCAGTGCATCAGTGATGGATGCAATTCTATAACATATGCTGAAAGAAGACTAGTTATCAATTTCAGTGTAGGATAAGAATGGACTCTGCCCATGCCCAGTAGATTCCAAAACACAGAGTGTGTGCCCAGCACAACATAATTGCAACAAAGGACTTCACCAACAACTTTATGAAAGCACTTGGGGGAGGCCATATGTGTTTTACCTTAATCCCATGATACTGCACAGATTCATATAGAATCTTATGTAATCCGCAAATATTATTTAAAAAAATAATGCAACTGGCCTTGAATGCACTACAGCAGGCTGGGGTACTGCAAGCCATAATAGAGGAAGATCTGCAAATGCAGCCTAGAAGGCAGCCTGCTAAGTGCTGAGCCAGGCTATAGTTAAGCCAGCTGTCTCAGCAGGAACTAATAGCTAGATGCAGATTAGACAAAGGCTTGGTACAGGCTGCTTGTAGGATGTGTGCACCCCACATGTATGCTTGTAATCTGTGGGGTACCCCAATACCACTAGAAACAAAACTGTGTCTGAATTTAGATATACTGGTCTCTGGGACATTTTGGCGGTGTGTGGGGATGTCCCAGATAACTGCCAGTCACTTCCTCTCACATTTCCTGGCTGCAATGCACACTAAGGTGGATGATTGCATCCACTTCCCAAGTGGACTGAAGAACTGCCATGCAGCAGTTCTATGCTATAGCCAACCTCCTATGTGTCATTGGTGCAATAGACTGCACCTATATTTCAATTAAAACCCTCACTGTACATAATGCAGAACTGTACATGAATAGAAAGGGGTGGCCATTGCTCAATTGTGAGGTGGTATGCTCAGCAGATGATCTCATTACCAATATCATGACAACATAACCCAGTAGTGTCCATGATGTTGCAATATGGAGGTAAAGTGGTCAGAGGGCCACTATCCAACATGATGAAATACTTGAAGGACTACTACTTGGTAAGTACAGGACCACAGCTATGATGTAATCAGGATCCACACCGGTCAACATTAAGCAGGAAGACAACATATGTGTTATCTCCTTCCCACAAACAGGTGACTGCAGTTATCCACTGGTGTCTTGGCTAATGATACAGTAAAGAGCCCCATCAAACCCCACCTAGGATGCATACAACTGAGTACACAACCATGGCATGAAGCACCACTTAGCATGCATTTGATGTGCTGAAAGCAAGATTCAGATGTCTGGACACATCTGGGGGTGTACTACTATACACGCCAGAAAAGGCATCACAGATGATTACTATGTGTCCCATGCCACACAACAGGGTAAAAGGAAAATATGATGGCTTGCCAGCCACAGTTGTGGGTGATCTACACCAGGAATACAAGATGTCTGATGATGACATATCACAACTGTCATGGAATGATCAGTATAGGTGTGGACAATGGAGGAAGTGGCCATATGTTCTAAATCAGGCAACACGGCAGCATTTGACACATATCTTTGAGTCATGACAAAGCACATTTACGTAAGTACACAGACTAAACAGTGATGTTTATTTGTTGCCCTACTATGGCAGCAAAGATCACAACTAGTGGAAAGAAACCATTAGTTGTCCACATTAAACATCATACATGACATAAGCATAAGGCATATCAGTGAGAACATATATAAAACACTCAGAGGAAACATCAATGAAGAAAGAATGTTTGCAAGCAACAGCACCCCAGAGGAGCACACAGGCAAATGACTATGGTGCATGAGGTGTGCACAGTAAAAGTTATTATTGGACAGAGAGGATATCATCATATAGATAAACAGTATGGGATACTACTTGTCAAACAGACTCTATCACAAGACATCTAGGTTTATGATGTGTATTGGAATATATCAGCAAATACATACCCAAAAACAGGTGTTGTGGACTAACAGTGACACATTACACATAGCACTGTGTGATGTGCAACAGTGTGTTACTACACAGAAAAACTCTTACTGCAGCAGAGGTAATTGCGTACATCTCAATGACCAGCCCAAAAACATATAAACACAAAGAAGCATCACACTTCATGGCTGATATGGAATATCACACACAAGGCAATGCTATGAAGCATGTTATCCTTGTAACATGACTCATTTCCAGATAATAATATGTGCAAACATGCAGAGCATCAATGACAGCGACTGCACAACATACATACATACATGCATGCACAGAAGATGCATCAATCTCCTCACTCATCCCCACCCCGTCTATCATCACTATAAGCCTTTCCTTGCTCACACCTCAAAAGTTCAGCTTATAGTCTACAAACTAACAAGAAACCTTCCCTCTCTCTTAGAACTACACAACATAACCAAACTCAAAGTCTCCTAGTAACAAACCTCTCCTTCCTATTCCTCTTTCTTTTTACCTCAACTATTACCTACTAAACCTTTAAAGTCAGTACCACTCTCCTCTTCATAGCCCTTTCTTACATTATTTAAATGTCAAATTGCCATGTGCAATCTTTGTTTACCAAATGCTGCTACACAACTCTATGAAATGAGGTCTTGATATTTTCTAATTTACTGCTACCAAATCTATGACATGAAGTCTGCAATTTGCTGTTGTACTAATTTGGATGACATATTTACCGTATTTGTCTTAAAATTACTAGCATATTAACTTTTGAATGATACATTTTATTGCTATTGTATGTTACTGTTTTGGAGCTTTTCTCCCCTGGCCTCCTCTGAAAATGGGTTTCTGACCCAGTCGGACTTTCCCGGTCACCAAATGGCAATAAATAAATAAATAAATAAATAATGTTTGGGATACAGCAACACAGGTACATATATGTGTGTGCCGAATCAGTTGGATATGAACAGGCACACATGGGAAATACCTGTCAGCATGGTGACTGAAAATGGGAACAGGTACACAAAAATGCAGTGAGTGTAACATACAGATAATCAGAATGGAAATGAAAAAAAATGTCAGAATATGTAATCCATAAGGAGTAACAACATCAAATCTAACACTCCATTAAAAGATTTGCATAGGTCATATGTGAGATTTGAGTCAATGTCAGTAGATATCACAACAAGTAAGGAGCAACCACATCACCAATGTGCCCCAAGACCATACAAACAGAATGAGTATGTGTACCCCACGAATGTGGCATGCATGACATCTACAACAACAGTCAATGACACACATTATAACAAATGTTACTGTCACTATATGGTACACAACACACATAATGGAAGTTATACGAAAACAGTGAAGAAAAAAGTCAGCATATTAAAATGAACTGTTAAGCACTAATGCCTACATATCAGTATAATAAACAGTGAACACTCAAAGCCATCCTCAGGTTGTCTCTGTCAGACTGAATATAGTAACAGCTACTGCTATATTACTAGGCATCAAAGAGTATCCGTATACTAGTCAGTGAACATACAACTTAATGGAAACTCTTGCAAGTCTTCAGTTTCTGATAACTTACCATGGACTTTTCAGCTTAATCATAAATGACTAGGGATATATTTTCATTTTGTCTTCTGATAACTTACCATGGACTTTTCAGCTTAATCATAAATGACTAGGGATATATTTTCATTTTGTCTGTGTCTATAGTTTACCGGAGCAGTTTCCTTTTTACCATACAACTACATATCTGGAAAATCTTCTTGTCAATGATGGTCATTTATCCAACTGTATGCAAATTGTTGAATTCTAACCCTCTCCTTTATGTCACAGACAGATTGTAATGCAGACAGTTTACAAAAAAAAAAAGGACTGACAACACGTATAAGTGATTTATACAGATTAATCATGACATAGGTATATGATGATACCACAACTTCCTCACTGACTGGATTTACTCACACAAGCTGTGTTTGATACATCCTTACCACAAACAACTACAGTTGCCTTGATAATACAATTGCATTTCCTTTTTTTAAGGACATGCAGCTGGTATTAATGGAGGCAACAAAGCCAGAAGCTAGGAAATCATATATTAACAAATGGAAAAGTCTTTTTTAGTTGATGCCAACAAAAGAACTGTCATTCACTCAGAGTTAGTGTTTCTCTGGTTTTAGAGACGTTGTGTGAGCTACTATCCTATGACCTGTCCTAGTCTCAGCCAAAGATCATTTGCTCACCATTTCAGCATATCAGTCCATGAATCCCTCTTTTCAGTGTTATCTCAAATGAAAATGTTTTTGAAAAGGGTGCTACATTAGAAGCCTCCTAGGAAACAGGTGGGCCTCCTTACTATCTTTGTGTTAAAGAAGGTAACACTTTCTCCATTTGAGCAGCTCATCAGGCAGACGTGAGGTTTGTAACATGGAAAACAGTCTTATTACTTACTCTGACCTCTACAAGAAGACTATCTGAGTTGCAATCTCTCATTTTGGGTCATCCAGATCTCATTTTCCACCAAAATAGAGATTCATTAAGAACCAATCCTTCATTTATACCTAAAGTGGTATCCAAGTTTACCTTGAGCCAAGTTATCCAGCACCCTGCCTTCTTTCCAGAATCTGAAAATGAGGGAGAAAGGACAATCCTTACCATGGATATTCATAGACACCTCAGGTATTAAATTGACAGAACAAAATCTTTGAGAAATTCTGATCAGTTGTTTATATACTTTTAAGGCAAGCTATTATTTTTTCTTACACCCACCACAGCAAAACAGTTTCCAGGCAGGGTCAATGTTCACTCTACAAGGGCTTTGGCTTCATCTATAAGATTTTGGAATGAGTTTGCTAGATCTTTCTCCAGGGTCTATTGGAACCCCCTCCTTTCTCTTCTGAGTCATGTTAAGCTGTGGTAATTCAGGCTATTGCAGCAGACATCCATATGAAGAACATAGTACAGTTATGTAAGTAACCTTAGCATAACTGACCACAACAGTAGATGTTGGAATTGTGTTGATTGGGATCTGACTAGTAAAGGGAGGCCGGTCTAGGGCTTGGAATAACCATACTCATTGGTCCTTTTGAATTTTGTTAGAGCGTTTTTCAAATTTTAGCTTCTGGTATTCAGGCCTTGCATTTGAGCAGGTTTCTGCTTGTTTGCACATTGTGCAGCACCATGCACTGCTGCACAATTGTGCACCAAAGATGGACAGTTAAATTCAACAAATTTTTCCTTAAACCCAGGCAGAACTATCCATTTGCCAAGTTCCTACGTAATCGATTCTGAAAAAGCCACTCCTGGTGACAACAGTCTTCAACCTAGCATTATGGACAGTTGGACCACCCTTGTTTCTCCTGCCACCCTTGTTGACTTGGATCTCTTGAGGCAGTGTAGCAATTGCTTCATGTACACAGACAAACCCCTACTAATAACAGAATATAGTTCACAGTGCGAGGGATGTATTTACACCAAGAATCTAGGATCCATGCTGTCTTTCACTCAAAACAGTAACACTGAGAAGGTTGTCAACTCACCCACCACTACATATTTACATAGTACCACTACTCATACACATACCACTAATCAAACACATAGTATGCATCAAACACGTAAATCTACATACGTGGAGGTTCTCTCAAAAAATTTACTGAAACACCAGAGACCTCTAAAACACAAGACTGCTACAAATAACACAGTCCCCACAGCACCCATGACACATAGCAACACAAGTGTCTCATCCACCAAGCCTGTAAGGCCTAGCACTCAAAAAACAAATGTTCTTGTCATTGGAGACTCAATAGTGAGACACACGGATGTCCCACTCATCAGGAATGACAAAGAGAAAGTCACTGTCAGCTGCCTGTCTGGTGCCAGGTTTCATCAGATCACACATGCACTCAGGTCTCTCAGCACTCTGTCATAGTAAATGTTGGTGTGAACGACTTGAGACTTACCTCACTGGACTACATGAAGAGAGACATGGTTGAGCCCGCTGAGTATGTGTCCCAGGCAGGTATGTCCCTAGCCTTGAGCAGCATACTATTCTCATCCAGAATGATGACACTGTATAAAAAAAATTATTGATTTCAATAATTGGCTTAGTTTTTGGTATCATTCAAAGGGGATCCAGTTCCTGTCAGCCTGGGAAGCCATGGTCGACAAATCTCGCTGCTTTGCCAGAGACAGATCACACCTGGCACCTCTAAGCTTTCTGTTGCTGGCAAAGTTTCTTGTCTCCCCCATAGTGCCTTTTTTAGGCAAGGTCTTGAAAACAACATTGCTTATGTTAAATTAGTCACTCAGAACAAAATAAGGGTCATACTGCTAAATGCTAGAAGCTTAAACCAAAAACTGCACTCCCTGGAATCACTTCTATTAATAGAATGTGTAGATGTCTGTGCAGTCACAGAAACCTGGTTCAAGGCTTCAGAGAGTACCCTGGCCTTGCAAGGCTACAATGCCTTCCACACCTTTAGAATGCAAAATGACCATGTGAAAATCAAAGGAGGCAGTGTGGTGTTTCAATCTATATTAGAGATAAATTCACCTCCTGTCTAGTTAGACTGGACAACTCCATGGAGTTAATCCAAGTCTAGGTTACAGTGGGTTAGACCCCCATTCAAGTCACAGGCAGTTATAGATCTCCTTCCATGGGTCATGACGCCCATGAAGCCTACTTGACAAAACTGGAGACGATCCAAATTTTACCGAACCCACTGGTTATGGGGGATTTCAATTAGCCTACCATCAACTGGTAAATCTACAATAGCCCTAACTCACTAATGCAAAAGTTCCCTGACTTTGTTAATTCAAATGCCCTGGAACAAATTGTTCTTACCCTGACAAGGTGAACAAACATTCTAGATCTGGTCTTCACCAACATGTCAAACAGATGCATTGCTGCAACTCTTGGACGCTCATTAGTTAAAACTGACCACAAATCAATCACCTTCGAGCTGGCACTAACACTAGAACTCACAAAGGTGTGAAATAAGATGTAAAAACATCATCAAGACAAACTATACCCTCCTAAGTAAAGGTATAAATGCATTCCAAGTCCCACCCCCAAGTTGGAAGTGGCAACTATGCTGAAGCTTACACTAAAACCTTGTACAATCACTTGAATAAGTGTATAAACTCGGCTGTACCAGAAAGAATGAAAGCCAGAGCCCCAAGTAAAAACAAGCTGCCATGGTAAACATCCAGCATCAACAAACTTTACAATACATGCAGAAAGTTGCTGTCCAAGAAACAAAGGCAAGGCCCCAACAATGGAAAAGCACCCTCCTCAACCTCAACAGGCAAATAAGACAACTTGTCAAATCCTCTAAGGGTTCCTTTGAGAGACGCTTAGCAAATACAGCCAAGGATAACCACAAGGCCACCTACAGCTATGTAGATAACCTAAAAGGTAGGACCCAAGCATTTGCAGAACTAGTGATCCAATGGTATCGCATACACTAGCCCCACAGAGATAGCAAACCTGCAAGCGGATAGATTTGGTGAATATTTCACTCCCTTATCCCCTCCTAACTTATCACAAACCTTCCCCCAAACTCCCCCCTACATATTTGAAGAGCAGGTCCTCAAAGCTTTGTCCAAGACAAAAAACACAGCCTCTATGGGACCAGATGACGTCTCAGGCTGTCTTCTAAACAGGCTAAAACATAAACTAGCATCACCATTAAATACCCTTTTCAGTCATAGCCTAACCACAGGCTTTGTTCCTGCAGAATGGAGAACAGCAACCATTTTTCCCCTCCACAAAGGTGGTGTAGCAACAGGCCTGGAGAATTAAAGACCCATAAGCGTGACCAGCCTCATCTGTAAGACTGTGGAATGTATCATTATGGACCTCATAAATAAAGACATAGGTGACTGCCAGACCCTGGATCCTACCCAATTCAGATTCATCAAGGGCAGATCCTGTCTGTTAAATCTGGTGGATTTCTTTGAAAATCTGACCAGGGGAATTGATGAGGGTAAATCTGTTCACACAGCATACCTCGACTTTCCAAAGGCTTTTGACACAATCCCACATTCAAGTATTACCAATAAACTTAGCAAACTGACTGTGAACCACTTTGTTGTAAGATGGGTTGCCAATTGTTTCACAAACTGGACATGCACTATCAAAATGGGTGACTCCATATCAACCAGAAGACCTGTTACCAGCAGGGTACCACAGTGGTCAGTGGTGGGCAACCTGCTGTTTGGTATATACTTCTCAATAGTTCAGGTCAAAACTAAAGGGTTTGTGGCTGACCAAGTTTGCAGAGGACTGCAATATAGGTGCAATCATTGAATCCCCAAATGATCTCAGTATACTCCAGGAGGGTCTCACTCAGACCAGTGACTGGTGCATTAGTCACAGTCTCAAACTGAATGCAAAGAAATGCATCCTCATTCCCTTTGGCACAAACAATGTCACGTCACACTATCAAATCAACAATACCCTAAGTACCCATGAAATGGCAAGGGACCTGAAATCACAAGTTGACTGCAAACTTAACTTCGACCACCATTTGTGTACTGTAGTAAGGAAGACTTTCTACGTAGCACACTTGATTAATAAAGGCATCACCTTGAGAGCAAAAGAGGTTATAACCCCTCTATACTCGGCACATATCCATCTCATAATTGAGTATAATGCCCAGTTCGTCATGTACCATACAAAGCACCTGCAGCAATTGGAGGGACTTCAGACATTTCTAATAAAGAAGATCAAGAAGCTCTAGCATGTATGTTACAAAGACCAAGCAAAGTCCCTGTCACTGTACTCTGTATCGTATAGACTTCTTAGGGGAGACTTATGTTTGACCGACAGAGCAATCCAAAACCCAAACCTAATGAACTTGCTGCATATCCATAAATCAAACGGGACTAGGGCTACCCATTCCAGGGACCTAAATATGGCCTATGGCTTAAACAGGATATGCTGGAGGGACAGATTTATCTCTCAGTGACTGCCATGTCTTTGAAACAAGCTACCAAATCATGTGAAACAGAGCACCTCTATGAGACTGTTCAAGAGGAACCTGGAGGAGTGGACGGGGCACCATAAATTCTTACCAGAGATAGTGCCCACAACTCTCCTGGACATGGGCAGTCATCACTAAATGCAGTCTTGGGTATTGACTAGCATTTCTATGGTATTATATTGGGATGAAACGGCTAGGCTTAAAATGACCTCCGGGTTGATAGCCTAGTAATCTCCTGTAACCCTATGGTCCTATGTTGGTGCTGATGTCTCTGGGAGGACAAGTATGTGCCAAGAAGAGCTTCCAGGTAAGCCTACATCTGCCAAGTTTTAAGATTTGCTTGTATAGTAAAATATAGAAAAAATTAAGTAATACTTCCTGTGGATTTTTTTATGAACCTATTGATAAATTAATAGACTTAATGGCACATTTGTTCATTACACATGGGCTGTGGGTGGACGTGTCAACCAAGTTTCAGTTAAAACTATTTTTAATGGACATATAGGCAAAATTGTGTATTCATTGTCCCTCTGTGGTATTGTAATTATGATGGGCAGTGTAATGGTGCAGCAGTTAACGTTGTCACCTCACAGTAAGAGATTCTCCGGTTTGATTCTTTGCTGGGGTGGGTTTGGTGCTGAGTCTTCATATCCTCCCTGTGTTCATGTGGGTTTCCTCCCACAATCCAAAGACATGCATCTGGAGTGTTTCTTCCCAGGCCTCTGCTCAAAATAGGCTCTGTCCTAGTCAGACTTTCCCGCTCAACAAATGTTAAATAAATAAAATAAATAATATGCGTCCTTACCTTTCTTCGTTTCTTCCAGGATCATCCCCCCTACCAAGTGTGGAGTTATCTGAACATGGTAAGCCAAAATTTTTTCTTTGATTATTGATAACCATTTGTCAGATATATGCATTTATATGTATGTGTGAGATAGGTGTAATGAGTGTCTTTATTGCTTTACCATCTGTGATAGACTGATCAGTGTTAGTTTTAAATATTTAGTGTAGTATTAATTTTTGTTCCTGTGTTTGTTGCTTATTATCACAGGTGATCCTTACAGTGGAAGTGTAGGACTCTTACCACCTGATGTCAGAGTATTGGTAGTCTCTGATTATGATGGCGGCCAAGCAGAGTCACAGTTGGGGGTGTGTGTGTGTGTGTGTGTGTGTGCAGAGGTTGAATCTGACACTGAGGTTGACATTCAGTCATCCCTTCTATTTCCCTCAGACATAGTCAGTAGCCTACCTGTACCTGTTCCACTGAGACCTCAGATATTGGACAGGTAGAGGGTAGCACACTTAACCAGGGTAGTATGGTTACGTATGGTTACTGTGGCTTCAGTGCCAGTTGACTTTGGCTGCAGCCAAAGTGTGGGTGAGGTGTCATGCAGGGGAGCTGTTAGGGGTTCTCAAAGGAGGCCTGCTGTCCACCCACCACACGATTCTGGTCTGTCATTATGTTCCATTCGCCATATGTTTAGAGCCATCATGGAGGTGCAGGAATGTTTCACTAGGGCCTCTGAGGACATGCTTAGTGTTGTAGATGTGGCATAGTCTGACATGCATGACTACCTCTGCTGTGTAGCCGATTCAATGGATGTGGTGGAACATCTGCTGGGCGGGTGACAGCATCCATTTGGATGTAGGTCAGCGGCATCATCTGATTTCAGCCAATGTGTCTATGCCCAATCATGTTCTCGCAGTGGCACTACTTCCACTGCTCCATCAGTGGTTGAGGTGTCCACACCCAGACATAGTAGGTCATGGGTTTGTGGTCCTGGGCATACTTGTGAGGACAGGTTGTCCAGCAGACATCAGTCGCATTCAGGTAGCAGCAGCACATCTGACCATGGGCATGGATGTGCAATTGCATCTCTTGACCGAGTCAGTTCTCACAGTCGGGGTTGATGACAATGAACTGTTACCTCTACCATGTACAGCTCACACCTGTCCAGCATGCCAGGACATAAAGCTAGCACAAAGCTTGGCTGCTTTCTTGCAAACACTCACACACATATTTCACCTTGACTGCCCATACAGACACACACAGACACACAAAACAGGTATATGGGTTGTTTGTGAGGCTTACAGCTCATTCTGTCTTAGTGGCCATTTGATAATTTATTTAAATTTCTGCCTTCCTGTCTTTTTTACTCACATACACTTGCTACTTTTTGTGTCAGCCTTGGCCTCATGTCCCCCTAAACAACACCCTGTGCAAATGATGATAACTTTGCCATCTCCTTGATTCTATCTTTTGGCTTCAGGGATACACAAGTCTTTTGCTTGATGCCCAGGGTGCATAGCTGACTGAGTATTTAGTATATATGTGTTTGTGATGCTCTTTTGAAAATTGTACTGGTTTCTTGCAGGTTTTTGTATTGTGTGCATCTTTGATGCATGAGGTCTATTAGTTGATAGAGATCACATCTATTGCCATAAGTCATTGCTGTCACATATTGATGTTGTTGCTGTAAAAGCCACTCACCTTATACTTAGGTACATTAGCAAGTAACAGTATGCATGATGTTTTTAGCCATTTATGTTCTATTTCAGGTTCAGAACTTACCTTGATAGTCCAACAGTTGCAAGTGTTTTAATTTGGGGATGATTCTCTGTGATGCTAGCAGTACACAGCCATTACATGGTTGTAAGCATTGCTTGGCATCAATTTTACTGTATGTATGTGCATAGGATGAAAGTTGTACCCCCTTAGGTGGTGAGCATGTGTGCTGTCCATTGCCTCTTGGCCAGGGCAAGGGCATATTGTGCACGCCTATGTCTACCTACACACACAATGGCTGGTGGTTCCCCCTTTGACATGTGGCTGTGGAGACCTTGTCAGTGGTGGTGGGATGTGTGCCCCTTCAACTTGGTGTTCCTGTTGAAGTTGTTTTCTCAGGGTAATATTGTGATGGATGGCACAGACAGTGAAAATTGTAGCACAAGTATGAGGGCTGTACTGCAGGCCTCCCCTGATGTATCTATGCATAGGAACCATAACTTCAGCAGCTCAAATAGATGCGCTGTATTTCTTGTTTGAGTGTGTGCCTCATTATAGTGTTCTTCAGTGGGTGTGTGTGTGTTTCTGATGGGCATCATCAGCCACAAATGGGGTGCATACCCTGCATCACCCCTAGAAAACTTCTGATAGAGTTGAGAGTTGTGCCAGATATGGGAGTCCTGGTAACTGTTCGGTTTTTCAGCATGCAGATTCAGGATGATTCCCTTTGCATTACACATGACCTGGCAGTTAATGGAGCAGAAGCCCTTTCTGTTTATGTACATCCTTCCCTGTTCCCCAGGTGGTGCTTTGAACTCAATGTGCATGCATTCTATGGCACCGAGGACTTCAGGGACTTGTGCTACAGGGTAGAAATCCTGCATGGTTGTAGCTCTGTTGTTAGGTGTACGGGGAAAATGTATGAAGTCACTGGCATGTTGTAGCATAGTATTTAGGAATTCATGAAGGATCCTGGATTCTGATCCCTGTGACACCCCCAGCATATCCCCTGTTGGTCTCTGGTAGGTTCATGTAGAGAATATTCTAAGTGCTACACTTACCTTAGTTTCCACATGAATTGGTTCCCATCGGTTTGCCCTTGCTCTCAGTTGAGGATGACAGAGGTTGCAGAGATCCTATAGTGTCTCTATTCACCCTGTAGAGCTGTACAATTTTCACATCATGCAGAACATGAAAAGTTAAATGGGGTCTAAATACCCTTCTCCTTATTGGCCAAAGTCTATTAGCAGCAGTAGCATAGACTTGGTCCTGTTGCACATACACATGCAGAAGAGCAACAGCAGCCCCTAATATTCATTCTGTGTGGAGTAATTTCTGTTGCTGTATTCCAATAGTTTCTGGAATTCGAGGCCAAAACCTGCACTAAGTGTACATGATTGCTTTATAGCTTTCGAATAACTCATCCAACTTGGATTGGTTAATTAGCATATGATTCAGCTGCTTATGCTGTAATAAGTGTGCCACAATGTTTACCGTGTTTGAGGGGGTCTACACATCATGTAGTGCTGTTTACTGAATACAGATTGGCACTCTACCGTGTGCTCTTCACCCCACGACACACACAGCTTTGGTGAGCTGTGTAGGCTTTATTGCATCTACACCAATATAAATACTGAATAAATCATTATGAGCATTTTTCTCAAACATTTTTATCCTTTGCATATATTGAATCAGATAAATCCATCTTTACACATAGATAATTTTTACATATTTAGCTCTACTTGATAAAGATTAAATTTCTTACCTTTGTGATAAAGTACTCTTCTAACTTATTGCTAAGTTCTGCTTTATAAATGTTTAATATTTATGAAAAGTAATGACAATTAAGATTATTCCATATAAGAATACATAGAATTGTAACTTTTCTGTATGTATATATTCTTCGTAACAGAAGTACCAAAAAGTATTCATTATTTTCATTTTCAGCCTATGTATTTCTTTTAGCGTGGCTCTTGATATTGCATGCTTTCAGTTGACTTCACTATATTTTTAGATTTAAAAGAAGTAGTTTATTTTAATGTGTCAAAAGTCTTTAGGTCATCAGAAAGGAAGTTTTGCTCTGGATGGAAACAGAAAATGAGATTTAATTCCATTTTCTTCCTTTGCTCCATCCCTAATTCCCCAGTCCTTATATTCTGTTTCCCATGTCCACAGTTATCCCACAATTTCACCTCCTTAAAGTTAAAGCCAACAAAACAACCAACAGCCTGCTTCTTCTCCATTAACAAATACCATCCACATTATCCAGTTTTCCATACACAACCGAATTACGCCAACCAGCACCAAAACAATGAAATCCACAACCTCTACCTCTATCACAATCTTTAACTCCAATCCAAATGAACTGCTATTTACAGTCTCCTCCATAATCATCACTGTAACTCTTCCTCTAGAACTAATCCAATCTTCCTTTAACCCATTAAATTCACATCATGTCTTCATTATTAGCCAAAAAATGCATTTTAGTAACCTTCATAATCCTACTCCAACTTAAAACATATACTGACCATCAAAACGTCAGCTAAACTGCACACACTGGGGACTATCCAACACAAAAACAAACTCTATTACCTGTACCATCCCCCCATGATTCATATCTATGCCAAATCCCTTGCTTAACAACACACCGTTAATAGTAATCTCTCCCTTCCTACTTCTCTCCAGGATCAGCCACCACCCCAGTAGCAGCACACCCATAAAAAAACTCCTCAGATTCTACTCCATTTTTTATCTCACTAATTCAGATTTTTCAAGATAAAAAAAGAGACTGCTATCCAAAAGCATGGAGTAATAGAAACAAAGAATGTAAAACAGATAAAAACTCCAAGCTTTTGCGGTAAAAGTAACACCACTTCTTCAGACCAAGGACATAACAATAACACTAGATATATATAATACAAAGAAAACTGTCAAACGTCAAAGTCAAAATTAATACTAAAAAAGCATTGCTTTTTGCTCTCCATATACTTCACTATTGGTCTGTATTCTGTACGTATAGTAGCTCACTGTTTTTTTGACTGATTGGATAGTTCTAGATTTTCATTGTTGAATAGATTTTCAGCTTTTTTAGTATTAATTTTGACTTTGAATTTTGATAGGTATCTTTGTAATATATATATCTAGTGTCATTGTTATGTCCTTGGTGTAAAGAAGCAGTGTTACTTTTACAGCGAAAACACTCACCGTTGTTGTTAATAAATATATACTTTTTACATTACCTAGCTGTGGTTGCTTGGAGTTTTTATCTGTTTTAATTCAGATTTTTTTTTTTATAGAATCCTACCCAGGATACAAGCTGCACTCCCCAAAACTCACTTCACACTGCTATGCTAAATGTGGGCAGCAAGCTACACAAACTTGAGCAATTCTAAGAATTCCTAGATTCCTATAACCCCAACATCCTGGCTATTGCTGAATCCTGGGTAAAAACTGACACACCTAATTTTAACACTACTTCCCAAACTATACCTACCTATTCAGCTTCAGACATGGCAGCTGCAGTGGAAGTGGAAGCCTTGGGAGCATGTCAGGATGTTTTTGCTAATTTGAAATATTTAAATACTGTTTGTGGAAACTATGTTCACCACCAGTGGAGTATGCCTCTTTCTCCACTCTTGTGAAACCTTGGAGTTGGCATATATAAGTTTGAGGAGTGTGTGTGTGTGTGTGTGTGTGTGTGTGTGTGTGTGTGTTTTCAATTTTTTCAGTTTGCAAAACCTATCTTCGGTGAGTCAACATAAATCCGGATCTCTTCTCCTCATTAAAAACAACCTTAAAATTGCATCCCACAAACCAACCACACACAGAATGACTACAACCCCAATTGGATAAGCATCAGTATTACCGTGAATAAAGCGTACTTTGTAAAATAGTATCTGCCTACTTTTTTCCACCCTTCTCTATTTCAAATTCAAATTCTCATGCACAGACATTTTAGATTTATGCCATCTATACAAAAATATTATCATCCTTTGAGATTGCATCCTCAACCTTCTTAATCCAAAATTCACTGAAGTGGAATACAGCCTTACAAATTTAGGACTTTTTCACCTAATAAAAATTTCACCCATCAAAAACAACCGTTACCCATCCTAAGCAATCATTAGGCAATCACTCTGTTCTCCACCTCCTGATCACCAAAGAACCCTCTTCAGTCAATAACATTGCCAATTTCCCTCCCTCCCATTAATGGTCACTGCTTAATAAAATTCACTTTTAAAACAACCATTCAGAAATCATCCCCACAGTCATCAGCTTTCAACCCAAATCCCAAATAAAGATAAATAACCTTTCTTCATAGCTATCCCAACACAACTAGGATGACCTACTTTCTATTCATAACCCCAGTGAAACTGCTTCCTACAAAAAAATCCAAGACAAACATTTTCTTTATGCAACCAATTGCTAATCCATGAACTTGAAACCATCTAAAAATAGAGATACTGCCAGAAAACCAGTGGGAACAATTACTTTCAAAATAAAACCATAACTTCTTCACATAGTTATGAAATCCAGCCGAAAAGGCCAGAAGTCAATATACGGCTACCCTCCTTCTCAGTTCCACCCCAAACAAGCTCCTTTGCAATCAAAGAAATTTCTGTAATATGTTAAACACTTACAGGGCAGTGCCTACCAATAGACTGTACAAAACGAAGCCATCTCTACACCCTTAGGTTTTCTTACACTAGAAGTCTTCAGATAGGAATTCTCCAAACTTCCCCACAAACATCTTCTAAATAACCTCTCTGCTCTAGTGATGATATAAACTCATTATGGATTCCTCATCTTTTTACTTTAAATCAATAATCAAGGGCATTACAAAAATTATTGACAATATCTCATCAGATGCCCACCTTAGACACTAATGATGTGCACCCCTGGTTCATCACAGTATGTAAAATCCATATCCTGTTCCCTCTCAAACACTTATACAACTCCTTGTCTCATTCAAAGCATCATGCCTGTATTATGGAGTCTACCAAATTTAGACCTATACTAAAATGCATAAACCTATACACAGCCAGCCCTAGGCAAAATATTAGAAAAGCTATTTTGCCACCAATTCACCAAGTAACAAACTCACAGAATTCTGACACCACCATCAGCATGGATTTTGGGCTGGCAGTAGCAGTAAGTCAGCAGTATATACTCTCACAGATGACATTGGCCTTTTTAAGCCTTCATTACTATCAGCCATCCACTATTACTACTACATTCAACATCATCATCAGCCCCCTTTTTCCCATTTTTCTACATGGGGTCGGGGTATCGTGTTAACTGTTGCCACCTCTCTCGATTCAGTGCCACACTCCTGCCTTCTTCAACACTCATGCCTGACTGTTGCAGATCTTCTTTTATACAATTCATCCACCTCTTTGCTGGATGTCCTCACTTCCTCTAACCTTCTTCCTGTCTGTTCCAAATCTTCCTCACCAGATTGTCTTCTGCTTTTCTGCACGTATATAAACCACCGAAATCTGTTCTCTTTCATCCTTTCTGCAATTGGAGCTATTTTGGCTTCTGCTCTTATATCCTCATTTTTTCTTCTGTCCCACAGTGTGCATCCTATCACCCTTCCCAGGCACTTAATTTATATCGACTCTAGCTTCTTTAACTGTTCTGCCTTTACTGCCTGGGCTTCTGTACCATACAGTAGTACTAGTCGCACCACTGTCTTGTACACCTTACTTTTCAGCTTCTTTGGAATTCTTCTGTCATAGACTACACCAGACACTCTGTGCCAGTTGGCTGCAGCCCTTCTGATGCTAGCTTTGATCTATTCATTCAGACTTCCCTTCTCCTCAACCACCCCTCCCAGATACTTGAAGCTGTTTACCTGGTCACTATCTTCCCTTCTATCTCTATTCTCACCTTCTTCAGATTTCCCCAGTTTGCTGCCATTACCACCATCTTATCTGTATTTAGTTTCATCCCATTTGCCTTCAGTTTTGCATTCCATTCTCCTATCCTTTGCTGAAGTTTTGTCTTAGAGTCTGCCTGTAATGCCACATTGTCTGCATACAGCAACTTTGTTGATCTGTTCCCCCATCCCCCGACCAGTTTGCTAATGTAGTCCATCACCAGTATGAACAGCAGTGGGCTCAGAGCTGAACCCTGGTGTACACCAACTCCCACTGGGAACCCCTCTGTGAGGCCGAACACTGTTCGTACTTGAGTCACTGGGTCCTTGTACATAGCCTGCACTAATTCTTCTGATGTTTCTGGGACTTCAAACTACCTCAGTACTGCCCATATCACCTTTCTTGGGACCTTGTCATGTGCTTTCTCCAAGTCTAGGAATGTCCAGTTGGACTCTCTCCTCATCTCTAGCTTCTTCTCAAGTATCTGTCTCAGCACAAACATTGGGTCAGTTGTGTTGCATCCTGATCTGAATCCGACCTGCTCATCTCCCATCTTACATTCTACTACTCTGCATATCCATTTATCAATCACCCTCTCCAGAACTTTCATGCACTGTGATAGGAGTTTGATGTCTCTGTACTACCCACAGTTGTGGATGTTCCCTTTGTTCTTGTACACTGGCATGAGTATGCTTATTCTCCAGTCATCTGGGATACGCCTTTCTCTCCACACTGCTATTAGTGATTTCTTCCCTGTCTCACACAGCATCTTTATCATATCTCCTGTGACCTCATCTGAGCCTGCTGCTTCCCCTGACTTCATTTTACTTAGTGCTGTTCTTACTTCTTCTAGGGTGGGCTCCTCTTCTTCTCTCATTCTAGGTTGTTTCTGTGGCAGTACAGCTTCTGTGGAGTTTTCTTCATTCAGAAGCTGCTGGAAATACTCCTTCCATCTGCCTTTGATGTCCTGTGGGCTGGTAAGCAGGTTGCTGCTGGAATCCCTTATGAAGGATGTCTGACTATCTTCTTTATCTTTCTGTCTTTGCCTTGCAACCTGATATAGTTTCTTTGTGCCACTTACTGAGTCACTTTCCAGAAGTTGGTAGAGTGCCTCTGATAACTGTTGCTGTGTGCCATTCAGTGGGCACAAAGCCTGAGGTGAAACTATGATTGAACATGGTGCTTAGGTGGGGAGCCAGTTCATTCTGAAGTTCATGTAAAACACAGCCTGGGATGCTGTCCGGTCCCATGGATGCTGTGTTTTTGGTTTTAGAGAGTGCAGCTTTTACCTGCATAGATGTGATTACAGGGACACTGCATTCTTCCTGTATAGATATGGGCCCTTTAGGGGGTGAGAGGGGGGTAAAGTTAGCACTGAACCTATTTGCCAGGATGTTGGCAATATCAGTTGGTTCTGTAATTTCACTGGTGATGACTTTGCAATCATGGATTCTACCCCAGTGCCTTTTCCTTACTAGGAGAAAGTCTACCTGAGTTGCATGTTGGTTACTCTTGTATGTGATCTTGTGACTGTCTCTCTTTCTGAACCATGTGTTAGCTACTATCAAGCCATTTTCCAGACAGAAGTCTAGAATGGTTTCTCCTTCCTTATTCCTGTTGCCTCACCCATGTGGATCCAGGCAGTCCTCATATCCTGTTCTGTCTGTCCCGATATGTGCGTTCAAGTCATTCATTATCAACACCAATTCATGTTGTCCTGTTTTATCTAGTAGGTCCTGCACCTGCTGTCTGAATTCATTCTTTCCCTCACTGTCACAACCCTGCTGTGGGTCATAGGCTGAGATTATGAATACTGCCCTATTATTATACTGGAGTCTGTTTGCCACAAGTCTGTCATTAATTCTGATAACATCCCTCACTGCCTTCTGAAGCCTTTCTCTCACAATTCCTTCACCATTTCTAGCCTGTTCCCCTCCTGAGTAGTAGACTCTGGATGCCAAGCCAAATGGCTTTGCTGCACTGCCCTTCCATCTCATCTCTTGGATACATAGGATTTCCAGCCTCCTACGTATCATCATGTCATCCACTTCTAAGCAGCGTCCTGTCAGTGAACCTGCATTAAGAACCTACATTATCTCAGTTCACGTTTGGCAGATTGGTTGGTTTTACGTCCAATTTTCACCTTTAACCACATATCAGTTGGCATAATGGCTAAGGTCTTTGCCTCCCATGCACAAGGTACAAGGTTTGACCCTGACCTCTGACCAATGCCTGTTTGGAGTTTGCATGTTCTCCCTGTATCTCTGTGGGGTGTCTCCCAAGTACAAAAAGCATGCTGAGTGTTTCTATCTCAAACACACCAATGAATGGAGCTGTGGGCAGCAGCACAGACTCCACATGGTGCCCTATAGGGGAAAGAGTTGTACAGGACAACCACTTTGGGCAGCTACTGTGGTGCACAGTATCCTCATGATAGGAGAACATGGATCACACACTGTACACCATGGCAGGGCTAGCCACTTGATGGTGTAAAATATGGTTGTAGGCGATTCGGTCATGTTGACTAATGTCGTCAAAATGGGCAGGGGTAGTTTACCAGTGATAAGTGGGTTGAGGACCAGGGACCCTTGCTAATGGTGGGAGGGGTGTATGTGCCCCTATTGGCCAGTGT
This sequence comes from Protopterus annectens, assembly GCF_019279795.1. Classification (NCBI taxonomy): domain Eukaryota; kingdom Metazoa; phylum Chordata; order Ceratodontiformes; family Protopteridae; genus Protopterus; species Protopterus annectens. Next base: position 642,430,883 of record NC_056731.1, on the reverse strand, counting down.
GTTCCCACCATAAAGCCCAGCAGCACTGGGCCAATAAGCTACTGGCCTGCCGGTGTCTGGTTGCCCAGCCTGGGTTACCTGGGATAGATCTGATGAATGAAAGCTGGACATAAAACCATTATTACTACTACACTCTGTAATATATTCAGTGATCAGTCCATAAGTCAAAGTTTTCATAACTTCCTAATAAATTCTTCACATTGCTTCTAGGATCATCATCCAACAGTCCAGCCCCCAGAGGTTATGGTAACCAAATGTGGAATACATTTCAGTAATAAACAAATACATCCAATAAAATTCTATCTTAAATGCTGTTTAATAATAGTGTATGTTCTTGTGATGGCCTTTGTATAATCAGATTGGGGTGTACTATATACTTTGTCAACTCTAATATCAAACAGTTTTCCTTCAGCCAAATAAAATGTACATCTGTCTGGTTTAATTATCAATGTCTTACTATTTAAACTATGTAACATGTTTATTATGGGCAAATAATAATTTGCAGGCTGACAGTACATTTCAGTGTTGTTAATGTAAGCCTTAACATGCCACTTTGCTACTGACAACACCTGGTCAGTCAGTACTTAGAATGTGGTTGGGATGTAGACCAGTGGATATATAGGCAAATTGTAGACATCCATGAGGTGACTGGAAAGTATCACACTGATGACTGATTTATATCAGAGATATTTGCCAATATAGTACTTAAAATTCAAGAATTCAAAAATGCTTTGACTGTTGGAAATCCACACTGGGTATGTGTTAGAGTCTGCAGTGGCACTGAGATACCAGAAATTAGCACACTCCCACTTATCATTTCAGTTTTGGAACCCTTACATTTGTGACAGGTTCCACCACCCGCCCTGTACTATTTGGAATAACTGTTCCTTGGCTTATTGTTTTGAATCATAAGGTACTTGTTACAATATATATTTCAAAGCATACGTTGTTGTTACTTGAATAATATGTTTTAGAACTGAGTCTGGCCTAATGAATCTTTAAATAACGCAAACTTAATGAGGCTATTTTTCATCTGTTGTCCTACTGATAATGTATCTTCTGTACATAGAGAATTTTCTTTCATGTACTCCATTCATCTTCAGAATGAAATTGTTGATGGAATGCCAAATTGACAAACCTACCAACATAGCAAATAAAACCCAAAGAAAGCTAAATGTGTTACTGCTCAGTGCTAGCAGCCTAAACAAAAAACTCCACACCCTACAAGCTCTCCTCACTCTGTAGAATATAGACATCTGTGCTGTCACCAAGACATGGTTTAAATCCACAGAAAGTACTCCAGAAGTGCAAGACTTCAGTGCCTTCCACACACTTATACCAACAGCAGCGCAGACAGGGACAGTAGGTGGATGTGTCTTAATCTGGGTCCCCTACAGAAGACCAACAGCTCACAACACCGACACCCACATCGCCGACACCAAAAGCCCGACACACGAAATACCAACAACAGCACTACTGAAGAAAAAAGGAAAATAACATTTCCTTTTTTCTGCCAACGGGGGGCTACTCCCCCTGACCCCCCGTGGGGGATGCAGCCCCCCCACACCCCCCGTAACTTTAATATATCAACTCTGAGATCACACTACAGTGCAGGAATGGAAATATTTCCATTCCGCACTATGGAGACTTACCATTTCCCCATTGTCAGTATTTCATGTGTCGGACTTTTGGCGTCAGCGATGTGAGTGTCGGTGTTGTGAGCTGTCGGTCTTTTGTAGGGGACTCCTTAATTTATATTAGTGACAATCATAACTATGTTCGTTACACAGGATGATGTCCTGGAATTTATCCATGTGCAAATCACCATAGACAAAGTCCCACACCATATCCTAGCAAGCTATAGGCACCCCTCGATGGCCCTAGAGTCACATAGCTTGTACCTAGGCCTACTGGAGACATCACCATTAAACCAAATACCCTATTCATGGAAGACTTTAACTACTCCAGTATAGACTGGGAAACTTACACTGCCTCATACCTGCAGGTACAACGATTCTTGGACTTAACACAAATACCACTGACCAGGTAGTGTAGTGTACACACCCACCAGTGGTTCAAACATACTGGGCATAGTACTCACCAATATGGGAGAGTGCTGACCCCCCCCCCCCCAGTGTCATGTCATCACTGTGAAGTCAGACCACAAAGCTGTCTCCTTTGAAATAAAAATAAACTTGGTAATCCCAGCATACCCTGTAAAAGTTAGGAAATATTCCAAAGCAAACTACATCCTATTAAATGATAGTTTGTCAAAATTCAAAGCAACCTATGCGGAATTGTTCATAGAAGTCCTGTACAACCATGTAAATGGTTGTATTGAGGCTGCTGTACCTAGTAGAAGTAATCCCAAAACAACCTCTAAAAACAAACCACACTGGTGGAATCCTATCCTTAATAGGGGTCTATTTATTTTATTTTACATTTGTTGACCAGGCTAGTCTAGCTGGATGCATGTCCATTTTCAGTAGAGGCCCGGGGAGAAAAGCTCCAAAAATAAAAAATAGGAATAATAATAATACATACATACTTCTATATTATCATAGTGAAGGTTTCAATATGCGAATACCATTTGTGCAACACCAAATGTTCGAATATTGAAAATATTGCAAGTGTGAATGGAGATCGTCATAGGGAATTCTTCCCTTTACTTCAACGTAGTGCGATCTCGGAGTTGGTATATTTAAGTAGCAGGGGGGGGGGTGCACCCCCTGCATACAACCCTTTTTTTTTTTTAGGATTCAAAATTTTCAAACTTCGAACATATGATGTCAACCATATCGTATTTGGAGTTTGAAACTTTCAATCCGATAATATAGACCCCCTTAATAGGATATATATTAATATAAATCTCAGTCTAACTTGGCCTAATCTACCATAGAAGAAGGATGTTTATCCATTTCTATCTTGCAAAAAGAAGCTGATGTTTAAGCCTAGGATTTTAATGAAGTATGCTGCATCTGTGGTTGTAAACTCTGACTAACTTGGCCAAATCTACCATGGAAGACGGATGTTTACGCACTAATATGTTGTAATAGAAGCTGCTGTTTAAGCCTAGTTTTTGCATTTATTTGATGTAAAAGAAGCTGCTGTTTAAGCCTAGTATACGCGTACTAACTGCGGTCTACCCACTCGCATAGATTTAGCAATGACCGCACTCTGGCACAAATGAATGTATAACTTGTTTTTATAATCTGTAAATATGAATGTTCGAACATATATTACAGTACATGTCTGCATTTAGCCCTATTAGTTATATTTCATACTACTGCAGAAGTTAGTTTTATGGCAACATTAGCGCACCGGTTAAAAACAGAAAAAAAAGAATAAGCGATAGCTTCCACATATACAGCAGGTGAAAGTAATGCTTGAAATATATAGCGGATAAAGGTAATGCTGGAAACACCACTGTAGCATTTACATAACGCTAACTACAGTGGGCCACTGAGCTAGTTAACATTGCAAGACTACATTTAGCCGTGGTAATTATCTGATAGACGCAGTTAACTGGAATAATACTGCTTTCTGTACCTTTATTGCACTACAACAACCGGGATCCAGCTTCACAGATTCTATTGCACTAATATGAAAGTTCCGAACCATTACTGCTTATGTTGAACGGGCAATTACATATGTTCCTGCTGCCTGGCAAATACATAATATGTGATTTACATGCCTAATTGCTTAAAAGCTTAGTCGACTGATAAGCTAAATGTTGTTTTATGCCTAGAATACTGAATGTTGTTTTTAATGCCTGTAACTCTGTGTTTTTAATGCCTGCAACTCTGTGATTCAACTGCCTGCCCTGCTCTCTCACTCAGCTCCTCTCTTGCACTCTGTCCCTCTAGCCTTCCCCATATTCTTCCTAACTCTAGTTTTTAGCCCTAACCTCTCCTCTCTCTCCTTTTTTTTTTTTTCAGCCAGGATGCTCTCTGCTGCTAATTCGGGCTACTGTACCCCAGCATCTAGCAAACTAGCTGAATAGCCCTACAGTCTTCATTTAATACAAAAACCTAATCGAGGACAATCAAGACAAGTTCTCCTAACCTCTCAGTGTAGGTTTTAGCCTACAATTTACTTGAATCTTAGTTTTCTATTGTTGAATTAGGGTGATTCTACTTTACTTTGTAACTGAGCAAGCACACTCGTGGACCTACCCTGAGGCTGCCTACCCCCATCCTAATCTTGAAAGCCTATTAATGTAAGAGGAAGCATAATTACGCTATCTATTGTTCCCCATCTTTGTCACTAGATGATAGCAGTACATAGAACATAATCTTTCTCCTGGCAAATTACTCATAATACAGCTCTGGGCCCCAACATTACTTATTTATATACATCCAGCCTCCCTGTTTAAGATTACTATAATCCCCAGTCTCAGATTAATTTTTATTACACCCATTTTAGTACTGAAAATATGTTGCTACCCCTAGAATAGCAGAAAAGTGACTTAGGAACACTTTTTTTACGATTCCCATAAATTGTGCATCTTACCTCCAAATACCTATTCAGTGCACTGCTTCACTGAAGAACTGACTGGCTCATTGCCTCACAATACTCCACTTTGTGGCTCTGCCCACCCCGTTCACCCTACGGGCTCACTCCACTCCCCTACCCTGCCCCCAAATCTCACTCACCCCCAGCACCTCTACATTTATTCCTTCATAGCCACACCTACTTCCCTTCATGGCCAATTACTCTCCATTGCTCTAGCAACACCCACTTCCTATTACCACCCCATATCAACCATCAGTCACCTCTCCGTTCCTTCCCATAAGTTATAGTCTCACCTGCTCCTCCCTAAGCATACAACTCACCTGCCCCTATATATTACTCAACCACAATATACCTACTCTTAGGAGCCCTATCTCACCATGCTCTCAAACCCTCATCCTTCTCTGTTTAACTACTACTTCTTCTCAACATATCCTATATCTACTACATCACCCAGCCCTTTAATGCCAACCACTCACCATCCTTTCATATAACCAACCATCTTACCCCACCAATCATATACCCACATATCCCAATATCTCCCTGCCTATATCCTATAAAAAACATCTACTCTTTCCCTATAAACTTATCACTCCTCATAAGTACTCTACCCCTCAGTAACTAACAAAACCTTCACAAATCTAATAAAGCTCAACCTAGATTCTAAGCAGTCCAAATACCTCTCCAACCTAATCCTACATCTAACTACCATTCTACTATCTAGAGATATACACCCTAACCCAGGCCCCCCACCTCCCCCTCTACAGATAAAGCTATCATACTTACCTCTTTTAACATCCAAATTATAGCTAATAAAATCCCTAACCTCCATGCCTGGCTCACACATAATAAACCTGACATCCTGTCCATCTCTGAAACTTGGTTAAAACCCCATATAAAAGATTCTGAAATAACACCACCCACCTATTCTATCATTAGAAAAGATAGAACCCACAAAAAAGGGGGAGGAGTAGCTCTTCTATACTTATCCTCCTTATCAGTTACTCCCTATAACAAACCTACTCCCCACTTCAGTAATGCTGAACTACTCCTAGCACTACTTCAAGTTAGTAAACACAAACACATATGTATAGCCTCCCTTTACATCCCACCTGGCGACAATATTTCTACACTCAAGGACATCCTTTTCTGGCTTTCTACCAATATTAGCAATGAAACAATAATTCTGGGAGACACGAATATCAATTCAGTCTCCCACAAACCCACTAAACATCAACCTCTACAATTTCTCACAGCTAATCAACTCTGTAACTCGGCCCTCTAAAAACCTCTCTAGTGGTAGTACCCTATACTGGATTTTAGTCTCTCACCCCCATTATTTCTCTGACAGTGGCACCCTTCCCAATCCCCTTAGTGACCACCTACCCACATTCACACATCGACTTTCTTCACCCTTACATCTCACTCATAATTATATTACTACTCGCTACCAAAAAAACTTTAACCCTACTACCCTTTCTAACTCTCTAAAAGCAATAAACTGGAACACTCTAAAAACTCTGCCCCTGGAAAATGCAGTTGCCCACTTCAGCTCAACTTTCCTAAACCTCTTAGACCATCATGCTCCTATAAAGGCAAAAAGAATAAAAATCAAAACTGCCCCTTGGCTAACCAAAAACACACTAGCAACCATGCGCCACAGAGATAAAGCCTGGGCACATTACCAGAAAAATAAGACTCCCCCCACCCATAATGACTACAAAACACTTAGAAACAAAGTCAAAAAGCTTATCATTACTGATTGACAGAATTACTTCTCCATACTCCAAAGCAACCATAAAACAAACCCTCAAAAATTCTGGAAAGGAATCTCCACCCTCCTTAATCCCAGAAAAACAGATAACCCCAGCCCAGACCCTAATGCTCCAAACATAGATTTGGCTACATAATTTAACTCTTTTTTCATTGATTCTATTTCCAAACTAACTTCATCCTTCTCTAACACCACCACACCTTCCACTTCACCCCCATCCTCCTCTAATAACACTACACCCCCACTTCTGCTTCTCCTTTCATTTCTTCTCCATCACCACCATCAAATACCCTCTCTTCCCAGTCTCCACTTTTCTCACTAAAACCAATACCCACATCTACCATAAAAAAACCCTTCAGAAATTGAAGCCATGCTCTAATGCCCCCGATAAAATTCCTTCGTACTTCCTTAGCATAGCTGCCGAAGCCACTGCCTACCCCATCAGCATACTAATCAACCTCTCTATCCAAGAAAGTTTTGTACCCCAAATTTGGAAAAAGGCTTTTATCATACCTCTGCATAAAGGTGGCAACAATAACAATATCACTAATTTCCGTCCCATCGCCATTCTATCTCCTTTCTCTAAACTCCTAGAAAAGTGCATTCATCTACAATTCCTACCCCATATCATAGACAATTACCGAACTCCCACACAACATGGTTTTAGACCCAGTCACAGCACTATGACCGCCCTCCTTTCCTTCCTAGAAACTCTGAATAAAGCCCGGGACTCTGGCCACATTGTATCTACCCTCCTACTTGACCTCTCTAAGGCCTTTGACACTATCTCTCATAGTCTTCTTCTAACTAAACTCTCTAAGCTTAACCTAACCCCTTCCTCTATGAACTGGTTCACCAGTTACTTATCCAATAGATATCAAGCAGTAAAATGGCAAAAAAGCCACCTCCTCATTCCTTAACATCCCAACTGGAGTTCCCCAGGGATCCATACTGGGTCCCCTCCTCTTCAATATATTTATAAACGATTTCCGTCACTCCATCCCTTTCACAAATATAATCCAATATGCAGATGATTCAACTATTATCTGTTCTGCCACCTCCATCCCTACACTCCTAAATCTTACACAAGACGCGTTCTCAACAACCGAACAATGCATGAAAAAAATTCATCTAGCACTCAATGCCTCTAAAACCAAATTAATGGTATTTACCCCCTCTAAAGCTACCTCTTTCAATATAAGCACATTTATCACTAGCCAAAACAACACATCTCTTGAACTGGTATCAGAGGCCCAATTGCTAGGGGTCCAAATTGACAATCAGCTTAAATTCAACTCCCAACTACAACTAAATATAAAAAAAACCCCACCAAATACTTGGCATGCTGTACTGACAAAATCGTTACCTCACCCCCTCCACTAAATTCACTCTCTCTGCCACATTTCTCATCCCCTCTCTCCTCTATGGAGCCCCACTCTTAACTAACCTACAATCTTCCCTTAAAACACAACTCTCCTCTTGCTATAACAAAATTGTCAAGTTCGCCACCAGTCATAAGTCCTCCACCCACCATTGTACATCTCTCCACAAACTAAAATGGCTAGAATTTTCCAATCATCTCACCTACACTCAACTTACTCTTGCATACAAGCTCATTTTCAACCCCTCCTTTTGCGCCTCCCTTTCCTCTACCTTTAAAATGCACCTCCCCAATAGACTACTAAGATCTAACAACCAAAACCTAATAGAACTGTATAAGCCAACTCGTCCCCCAGGTAAAAATCTCCTATCCTATGGTCTATCACGTCTCTGGAACTCCCTACCACCATCCATTTGTACCACCTTAAACCACTTTTCATTCAAAAAATCTCTTCACTCGCATCTAATATCCCAGTGGGAATGCTCCTGCTCCCACTCCACATAATCTCCTCCCCTCTTTATACTGGCAACATCCATTCACTTACCATACATCCTGCTCTTTCATGTACTAAATTAGTTACAATGAATGTATTAGAATGCACCTCTTAAGTGCAAGGTTTCTTAAGATGAAATGGCTTCTCAGTATTTAAATTGTAATGTTTGTCACCAGTCTGTAGTGTTTGTAATGACTGTAACCTAATCCTTACTGTAATCTTGCTTGTTTTTGTAGCTTTTCTACCCAGGACTCCATTGAAAACGGGTTCATCTTGGCCCAATGAACTATCCTGGTAAACCAACTGCAAATAAAATAAAATAAAATATACAGTAGATATAAAAAGTTTACACACCCCTGTTAAAATGCCACGTTTTTATGATATATAAAAAATGAGACCACAATAAATCTTTTCAAAACTTTTCCCAACTTTAATGTGACCTATAACCTGTACAATTCAACTGAAAAACAAACTAGTCTGTTGGGGGAAAAAAATATAAAAAATAAATAACGTACAATAAGCTGGTTGCATAAGTGTGCAAACCCTTAAAGTAATACTTTGATGAAGCACCCTTTGATTTAATTACAGCATTCAGTCTTCTTGAGTAGGAGTTTGTCAGCATGGCACATCTTGACTTGACAATATTTGCCCACTCTTCCTTGCAAAAGTGCTCCAAATCTGTCAGATTGCGAGGGCATCTGTTGTGCACAGCCCTCTTCATGTCACCCCACAGATTTTCTATTGGATTTAGGTCTGGGCTCTGGCTGGGCCATTCCAAAACTTTAATTTTCTTCTGGTGAAGCCATTCTTTTGTTAATTTGGATGTATGCTTGGGGTCGTTGTCATGTTGAAAGGTGAAATTCCTCTTCATCTTCAGCTTTCTAGCAGATGCCTGAAGGTTTTGGGCCAAAAGTGACTGGCATTTGGAACTGTTCATAATTTCCTCCACCTTGACTAAATTCCCAGTTCCAGCTGAAGAAAAGCAATCCCAAAACATGATACTGTCACCACCATGCTTCATTGTGGGGATGGTGTTCTTTTGGTGATGCAAAGTGTTGTTTTTGCACCAAACATACCTTTTGGAATTGTGGCCAGAAAGTTCAACCTTGGTCTCATCACGCATTTTCCCACATGCTTTTGGGAGACTTGATGTATTGTTTTGCAAATTATAGCCGGGCCTGGATGTTTTTTCTGTGTAAGAAAAGGCTTCCATCTTGCAACCCTACCTCATAGCCCAGACATATGGAGAATATGGGAGATTGTTGTCACATGTAGTACACAACCAGTACTTGCCAGAAATTCCTGCAGCTCCTTCTTTATTGCTGTAGGTCTCTTGGCAGCCTCCCTGACCAGTTTTCATCTTGTCTTTGAATCAATTTTGGAGGGACATCCAGTTCTTTGCAACATCACTGTTGTCCCATATTTTCCCCACTTTTTGATAACTGTCTTCACTGTGTTCCATGGTATATCCAATGTTGTGGGAATTTGTTTGTGCCCTTCTCCTGACTGATACCTTTCAACAATGAGATCCCTTTGATGCTTTCTAAGCTCTCTGTGACCCATGGCTTTTGCTGTAGCAGGCAACTGAGTGAATGTCAGGAAAATCCTACTAAGACAGCTGAACTTGATTTGGGGTTAATCAGAGTCTCTTTAATTGATGGCAGGTGTGTATCAAAGAAGACTGCTGTAATTAAATCAAAAGGTGCTTCAACAAAGTATTAGTTTAAGGGTGTGCACACCTATGCAACCAGCTTATTGTATGTTTTTTTTTTTATTTTTTTATATTTTTTCCCATAACAGATTTGTTTATTTTTCAATCGAATTGTACAGATTATAGGTTACATTAAAGGTGGGAAACGTTTTGAAATTATTTATTGTGGTCTCATTTTTTATATAACAAAAACCTGGCATTTTAACAGGGGTGTGTAAACTTTTTATATTCACTGTATAACAAAAGGAAAGAAGTCATGGCTAATATCAGGAAGAGCAACTCCCATAATGATAAGAGTTTCTAATTAAACTAAACAAGAAACTAAGAGCACTAATCAAGTCCAACAAGGCCAGTTATGAGGTCAAGATAGCCTCAAATGCTAAAGACATCCACAAGGCATTCTACAGCTATGTCAGAAACCTCAAAGGCCAGTGTACCGAACCAGTGGTCAGTGGTTATAGCAAATTTGCTGGCTGATAAATTCTGCTCAAACTTCACCCCCACTCTCCCTTCCCTCCACCCATAAAATACCCTCTAGCATACCAACTACTAACAGGAAGCAGGACGTGGTGGTATTCACTAAGGCCAAAAACATAGCCTCAATGGGCACCGACAATATCTCAGGATGCCTCCTAAATAGCTTGAAACATGACCTATCAGGACCACTTGATTATTTTTCAACTAAAGCTTCAAAATAGGCTTTGTACCATGAGAATGGTGGACTACAACAGTTATCCCACTTCATATGGGTGGCCCATCAACAGGCCCCAGAATCTACAGACCTATTCGTCTGACTAGTCTAAAATGCAAAGCAATGGAAAAAATTATCATGGGAATGATCAACAAAGACATAGTTAACCTTCAGACACTGGACCCAACCCAGTCTGGCTTTGTCAACGGAAGGTCATGCCTACTAAACCTAGTGGACTTCTTTGAGAAGGTCACCAATGCAATGGATGAGGAGAAAATGGTGCACACCACCTATCTGGACCTGGCTAAGGCATTCAATACAATAACCCACTCGGATATAGTTGAAAAACTCACTGAACTGGGCATAGACCCCTACATAACTCACTGGAATGCCAACTGGCTCACAGATAGGACCAAGGAAGTGCTGATAGGTGATACCACCTCCATTAAGAGACTGGTTGCTAGCAGGGTAATGCAGGGCTCAGTGCTAGGATTGATCCTATTTGGCATCTACTTCTCAAAGGTAAAGGCTAATTTCAAGGGCCTTTGGCTGAACAAGTTCAGACATAACTACAAATTGGGAGCTGTCATACATTCCCCCATGACACAAACATCTTACAAGAGGGTTTAACACAGACAAATGATTGGTGCCAAAGTCACAGACTAAAACTCAGTGCCAAGAAATGCATTATAGTACCTTTTCAGAAAACTGTCACTCAAGCTACTTACTCCATTGATAAGACACCCCTAAGTGTTGACCCAGTAGTCAGGGATCTGGGCACATATGTAGACAGTCATCTGTCCTTTGACCAACATGTGGTCAAGGTAGTAAGAAAATAATTTTATGTCACCCAACTTATAAGTAAAGGCATGACATCCAGATCCAAAGAAGTCATAGTGTCACTTTATTCAGGCTTAGTCAGACCCATCATTGAGTATAATGCCCCCTTTGGTATGGCCCTCACCAGACATTTCACCAGTTACAATGCCCACAAAGGTTTCTTACCAGGAGAATCCATGGTATAAACACATTGTACTATATGGCTCACCCCAAGGCCCTGCCTCTGTATTCTGTCTCCTACAGGTTACCAAGAAGCAATCTATGCCTGGATTACAAGGTATCCTTTGATCCAGCTCTGATGGATCATTTGCACATCCATAAAATGAACAGCATCAGAACCACTAGATCCAAGGATTTAAATTTTGCTTATGACATAAATAAGACATGTTGTTAAGACAGATATGTGTCTCAGAGGATCCCCATGCTCTGAACAGGCTCCTCATCCATGTGAAGCAGAGTCCATCCTAAACCTATTTAAGCATAACCTTGACCAGTGGATCAGAAAATGGAAATTCACCCTAAGTATTTGATAGACAGAGACAGACAGTAATGCCCAAACTAACATTCTCCCAACATACTTTCTAGAAACTTCCTAATGTAGCCCTTCCTAATAAACATCCATGATACATAGGGACACAATTGGGTTGGGTTGGATTGCATGGCTAGGCTTATAAAAGCCCTGGTGGCCCTTAGCCTAGTATATACCTATGAAACTATGAACCTATGGACATATGAATCATGTGATTTTTTTGGGAGTGGTATTCTGGCATGAAGATATAACACAGCCAGAAGGCTAACTTTTAATAGTATAAAGGCCTTGTTCATGTAGTTTGATGGCTGGTCAGTAAGGAAAAAGGAATTTCCCAGCCCCACCATCTTTGTCTTAGTCATCTTATTATACATTTTCCTGTGTTTCTGTTTTATGCTTAATGTTCTGACATGCCATCTGGAGGAACTGAAATGCCAGTCAGTTTGGTGTTCTCATACATGCATAAAGGTGTATAAATTAGTTTGGTTGATTCTGCTGTCATCTATAATCCACATCGATCCTTTTAGGTTCCTCTCATAAAATCATTTCAAACACCACCACCTTCAAACAAATGCTGAAAAATCATCTCAACTCTTCCTGGCTATGTTCCTGCTCTATAACACAATCTCTTCACTCTCCTTATATGATTACTAAACTCCTATGTCTTTTGCTACTAGTGACTGATGATATTTTCTCCATATTTATTTTTATCTTCACTTGTTGATTCTAGTACAATAATACTGATCTCTGTTTATACCAATCTAATTGAATTCATTGAATTCTGCTTTAATGTATATTTTCTGTATATATTGCTGTAATCAAACAAACTAAATTCCTGCTTTTTTGTATATATTCTGTATATGTTACTATATTTACTATCTGTAACACTGTTTCTGCTTCTGTACTAATTAATGTTTATATTTTTTCTGTATCTCGTTGGAGCTTTTCTCCCCGGGCCTCCACTGAAAATGGGCTCTTTTAGTCCCAGTGGACTTATCCCGGTAAACAAATGCAATAAATAAATAAATAAATTTAAACCTAGTAGATACCATAGCATATCCCTGTAGACAAACAGCAGTATAGGAAGGTAAAACCTGAGTTTATCACTGTGATGAGGATGTCCATCTTCAGCATTTCTTTTAATGGCTTACATTGGTTTATAAATGATGAGGTGTGTTAGTCACAGCTGTATTCTCTCTTTTGTAATTTCTTCAAATCTTTTGGGTTTCTATTACCATGATGAGAATGGACCCCATTCCTAAGTCAAAGTATGATTAAAGTTCATGAAATTAGTATTGTTTAAATCTTTGGTCAGCTAGAAGTGCTCTTTGCAGCACCTGCAATGTGCCCAGTAATGACTATTGGTGAGATTTTGTGAAAAACAGGGTCCACCTCATGAAGGTACTCACCAAGACTTGAGGATGATTTCAGTTTTAGCAATACTACTCTCTTTTGCTTGCTGACTTATCATCTCTCCATTTGGACCCTTATTCTCCAGAATGGTATACCACATGGAACCGTAATCAGCAGACTAATTCCTAGATTATACTTTTGGCTATAATCGAGCTTAGGGGAATGCCATTGGGATACATAAATGTGCTAATAATGTCATTTTCCACTACAGAAAAAGGAACTTTTGGAACTTTTTTTGGGCTGTAATGGATGCTTCTTTTATGCATGTGTCAGTCACTGAAGAATAGATGAAGTTCTGAATTATTGATGAATATCCTCTACCATACCTGCCCAAATGATAAGCTTCGATATTTTTAGATGTAATGACTTAGTTCTCCAAATGATCCCTGCTAGGGGTGATAGTTTCATAGGTAGATGCTAGGCATGTAGGCCAGATGATCATTGAGGAGCCTAGTCTAATTTCCCCATAGCACTGTCTGGTTTAGTGACTTGCTCAGAGTCACATAGTATGCAATTGGAGGATGAAGGATCAAACCCTTGACTACATGACGCAGCTTTTATATTAACTTCCATGAATAACTGGTGTTATTTTACTTTAGAGAATGGGCAAACTGTGCATCAACACCCTGACTGGAGAACAAACGTTCTCCAGCAGCGTATTAATGTACAAGTAATGCCCGCTGACAAACTAGTCAGCCGCTTCGCTGCAGCATATCAAGCTGCCATGGAGTTCAGAATGCAAAAAAAATTAATGGATGCCATTATTTTATGCTTGCTAAGCAGCAGTTCTGCTGTTTAGTGAGCATAAAATGTAAAACAAAAAAGATAGACTGTGTGTGTGTGTGTGTGTGTGTGTGTGTGTGTGTGTGTGTGTGTGTGTGTGTGTGTGTGTGTGTGTGTATGTGTGTGTGTGTGTTGTGTGTGTGTGAGAGAAAGACATCAAGAGAGTGAGAGAAAACACGAGGGATCTTGTGTGACTGAATATGTGTATGAAAACAGGAGAATGTGTGTGTGTGTGTGTGTGTGTGTGTGTGTGTGTGTGTGTGTGTGTGTGTGTGTGTGTGAGAGAGATCGAGAGTGTGAGAGCGATCCCATGTGAGTGAATGCGTATATAAAAGCAGATGAACCTGTGTGTGTGAGAGATGATGATGACTGAGACAATCTTATGAGACTGAATGCGTGTATGAAAACAGCGGAGACTGTGTATGTATATATGCATGTGTGTGAAAGAAGAAGCGCATGTGTATTTGTGTATGGGAGAGAGAACGGGTTCTATGTAAATTGTTCTGTTTTACTTGCTTACTATTTTGTTTTAAGCACTATATTATTTTTTATATATGTTTGATGTAAAATGCTTCCTCCAACACCATTAACATATACTACAGCAAGTTTGAAATATTAGGCAGAGGAACTATTTTACATTAAAAATATATAAAAAAAATAATATAGTACTTAAAAAAAAATAAGCAAGTAAAATGCAACAGTTTTACAGAGAGCCCATTCTCTAAGTGCAACAAAGCCCTCCAGAGTGTGTGTTAATGCATTTTCCAGGGGTGTAGAGGCCTTCCACCTATGGCGTCAGGCCTCATAACTCCCATGGGCAGGCATTAATTACACATTAACACACACCCTGTCAGGCATTATTGCTTGCATAACCACCCCCTTAAGACAAATAGCATTACTTAGGAAGTTCATATTAAATATAATTGCTACTAGACAGCAAATTTTATTCTGTTAATTCCATTTGTAATGGGGGGCTGGTACCCCTGTAATCTCCCTCGCCTTTTAGAACTGGGTAAGTGGAGGGTAAGGGTAGCACTTGCCCCTCTTAAAATTAGATAATTGCAAATACTATTAATTAATTCTAACCTACAATACCTTTTTGTATACTTTTGGGTCTGGCTTCTTTAACTAAGTGAATTACCAGCTAATAATAAGTACTAGAAAGTGCAAGTAGTTATCAACAAAATGCGACTGATATTGTTAATCTAGAATATCCTGTGGTAGAGAAAGTAATCACCATTTGCCACATATTATTCATATTATCATACTTATGTTCATATTTTCATAAATGAGAGACTACATGCTACTAAGGGTTATGGAATTAAATGCCATAATAGGAGACAGGAAAATTCATTGTTAATGTCCATTTATATCACACTATACTGAGGATATTGCTAGCTGTTTGTAGTAATTATGGAAGTAATGAATATTACCATATGAGAAGATGAAGAAGAAGAAGTACTTAATTCTTTAAAAAACAAATTACTTACAGACTGTTGCATATCAGGCAAAACCTTTAATCTCTGTTGAAGAAAAGTGTCTTGATATTTGTAAGTTGTACACCTTGAGCGATATTCAATTTTATTTATATTGCTAATTATGTAATTGAGCATATGTTTTCATATTTCTTTAAGTAACATAATAAACCTGAACTTAAATTTGATGCTCTCATGTGAAAGCTTATAGCTGGTTTTCAAAAGTATTCCAACAATGTATGTCTAGGCTGTACAGTTTCCAAGATATTACATTTTTTGTGAAATATATTGTAGAAGTAGAGAGTACTTATTCCTGATAACATTGCTATGCATCCAATTTTAATAGCTTTTATTGTTTACAAAATATTTACATTTGTTTATCTTATGCTTTTTAAGTTCATTTTTCAGAAAATGCTCTAGAATGCAAGGATGTGTGTAGGGTTCTAGAGGTAAAACGTTCTACTCCACATAGGTGTTAATGAGTTAATGGAAAAGAGAGCTTTCAGATATACTCCATCAGAGTGTATGTCCTAAAGCATCAACACTTCATTTCAAAAATAATGCAACTGGAATAATATTTCTGCCTTCAAACGAATTTAAGTGGAGGTGGGGATAGTTGTTGCAAAATTCTGTTGAATAACTTGTAACAGATTTTTTTTGAAAGAGAAAAGAGCAACGACATGACAAATATCTCTATAAAAGGTTCATGAAAAAGTACTTCAGTACATCAATGATAACCTGTTATTCTTTATTTTCTATGCTTCCTGTTCTAACAGAGTTGTGAAATAAGATTACTGCATGTATACCTACTAATATTCCACCCCTTCTATTATATTCCTTTCTTGTTTGTTTTGTTCAATCCATAATTTGTTGTCTCTCATTTACCTGAAAGTGAAATTAATAAATGTATGTATGTGTGTGTGTGTATGTATGTGTGTGTGTGTGTGTGTGAGTGTGTGTGTGTGTGTGTGTGTGTGTGTGTGTGTGTGTGTGTGTGTGTGTGTGTGTGTGTGTATGTGTGTGTGTGCTCATAGTCATTAATAAAATTACAGGAAGTTCTGGATAATCATACCCCACAATTATATTATAAAAAACGTCTGCACTGGTGGCGTAGAGGGTTAAAGCCTTTACGGTACTTAAGTATCATCGCAACCAGATACTAAACTAGGCACTTGGCTCATTGTGTAACTATAAACAAGCCTATTATCAGAAAATCAGACAACCTGAAATCTGATCATACTTTAAATTACCGTCTTTACTATGGTTTTGGTGACCCAAAGTCGGGGCACTTGATGGTGCAGGGAGACAGGATGGGCATTATTAGATATATATTTCAGCATATATACTTCTGTTTAATACAATATCTATCTATCTATCTATCTATCTATCTATCTATCTATCTATCTATCTATCTATCTGTCATAGTGCATGTACACCTGTTTGCTAGTTAGATGCATATACACGTCTGTCTGCTAGAATATATTTAGGATAATATAGTTAGATGCATACATTTCTGTTTGCTAAAATACATACATTAAAGGGTTAAGCTGACAATGAAATAAAATGGTATTCATCTGTAATGTAACATGAATGTTCAGGGTCTAATACAGCTTGAAGAAAAATGTTGATATGAATAATTCCTTAAAAGAAGCATTCATTAGTGTGTAACAGTCTGGTACAAGCTTCAAGGAAAATTACAGATAAGAAATTTCCTGAGACACAGGTGCAAGGAAGGAAAACTCCCTACCGGGTTGGAGGCAAGGATAACTTACTGAACTGTCATGTAATTCCCCTTGAAACAGAACACAAAGTAGTTTAACAACAAACTGCATGACATCAGAAATACCAAAGTACTGACTTTGAAAGTTCCCAACAAACTGCATTACATCAACATCAAAAGACTGCTTTCATAAAAAGTGTATAAAAGGACAATAAAATTGAATGATGTTAAATCTGATTTCTTGTTAGATCTGAGCACTAGGGATCATCCATATTGTTTGAAAAGTGTAAATCTGAGACAGTAAACTCTGCAAACTGTACAGTATTGTATGTGTCATCTGTTATATAGACGTTATTTAATAGTACTGCAAAGTTTAAAAGGTTAATATCTGCAAAGCTTAGGTGTACTAATCTGACTTTGGTTTTACAAGGCACTAAAGCAGCAGCTATTCAGACTTTGGCTTCAGCATGCAGAAGCTGCTTAGACTTTTATTCTACTAGCCACCAACACAGAGCTGCATTTGGCAGCTTCAGTAAGTGCAAGATAAGCCAAGAATTTCATTTCATTTTTTAAATAACTTTTCAGGCATGTCCATCCTAGTGGGAATGAGTGAGTGGGGCAGAGCTCTTGCTGAGTGCCAGACTGGGGGTTTGGGGGGCTGAGGAGGATGTTTACTGCAAGGGGCCATGGCAGATATACCCTCTGGATGCTCTTCATCTCTCGCCTATTCTAATAACTGATGTCAGCATGCTGTGAGTGATTAGGGTAAGTATAAAGTCTCATTGCTGAACCTCAGTATGATGGCTTTTACATGTCTTGATCAGCTCCATAGTGTCTGGAGGAGGATTCCTGCATTACCTACCATGGAATAAAAGGGTCTCCACATTGAGGTTCTCCCCCAGTAGGGGGCCCTTCCAATACTGGTCATACTGTGGAGCCACTGAAGCATTAGGATTTGCTAGGTTAGGGGTCACAGAGGGTAGGCACTTGGAAACCTGAAGTCAGTGACAACACTGGAAAACCAAAAAATATACTTTTGGTCTTTATTGTCACGTAGACAGTGTCTTTCTTGTCTTACCAGTATTTTTGATAGTAATGGTGAATTAATTTATTTTGGTCAGCCTAAATTTTCTGCAAATTTACTTGTCTGTTTGTTCCCTTTTTTGCCACTGCCACTGATTTGAATCAAATCAGTGTGCCATCATATTGAAAGCTGCACACACAATTTTTATTGACACATTCAGATTTTTAAATAAGTCCTGAACACTACTAGTATAAGAAGGGATGATTATCTATAGTTTTTTCATTCTTTCTTCTATCAAAAATGGTTCATCTTCACTGGATTTCAGTCATTTGTGGCTCTGGAGAGGGCTATTTTTATTTATTTATTTATTTAAAGCTTCCTTGATTGAGAAAGTGAGCTGGTCCAAAGACCCTTTTCAGTCATGACCTGGGTGCAAGAGGCATAGTCCTTGCACAGTACTAACCACTGTAATGGACAGTGCATAAGATATCAAGGCCTGCATGTGTAACAGGAGGACAGCTATGCAGGGCAAATTAGGCAGCTGCCCCAGGCAGAAGATGCTGTTAAGGGACACGATTGGCAGATGCCACTGGTGCTGGTGTGTATAACTGGATTTCAGAAATGCCAGCACTGCATTTGTGCTCATGGCTGAAGCATTGAAGTTTCAGAACACTATAACTTTCTCTTGATCTCAGCTTTGACAAGACCATTTTTGTTTGCTCCTTAAGTCAGTTGAGAGGTGTACCAGATGGGAAACTACACAGGGTGACAGATAAGTTAGCTCGTCAGTTCTATCCTAAAAGGAAGTGGTAGCATTATTGATTAACTATTTATTACGAGAATGTGTGTACAGATTTCAAATTGGAAGTTGCTTACTATATTATTGCAGAAAATGAAAAGAAATGTCAGCACAAGGTAAATAGATTAGCATGTTGGTTATGGTGTTTACCTTTTGTTTGTGAAGCAGGTGCACTTGTGGTTTTCTTTAAGGTGGTCAAATGGTTTTATTTTATTCAGTTTTATCTTATTCAGTTTTATTAAATTCATTTTATTCAGTGAGTTGTCTAAATTAATAAAATTCTGGCATGCTCACTGTCTGAGATTATTGTGTTGGGGAACTCTAACAGTACAGCAGAGGTCAGAGTAACTTATCAGTGACAGTTGAAAATGAGGGTGGGAAAGCAGCTGCTATTATGTCTCTTTGAAGTCACCAGTGGTCTGAACTGCCTGTGTATGGCTGGAGAAGAGAGAGGGCCGGATTCACGAAGGCTTGCATGGAGTCTAAGAGTAGAGTAAGACTCCATGCAGCCAACATGTCTGCCGAGCGATCCAGGAACAGCCGGCAGGGGCGTGCAAGAGAGCTCCTAAAACTCCTCTTACACGGGCAGGGCTAGGATATGCAAATTACCTCATTTGCTGCAGAAAATTATGCAAATGATGTAAATTTGCGATCCAGGAAACCCTAACCTGTCCGAGTAAGAGTAGTGTTTTGTGCAGAAATGTACTCAGTTGTCAACTGAGTACCGTTCTGCAAATAGCAAAATGGAGCCGTGACAGCTCCAAATAAAGGATGCATCCAGTTGAGGAAGCATGCCAATGGCCAAATATACGGCCATTGGCAATTCTACTCGTTGCAAAAAAAAAAATTAATAATTTTTTTTACCTCGATCTCCAAAGTTTAAGCGTAGCGCAGTGTCTCGCAAATGCGCTGCGCTGTAAAAACCCCCCAACAAAAATAAAAGCCAAAAATAGGCATTTTATCATAAATATACATCTGCCATGCAAGTGAATCAAAGGCTGAAGACAACATGGCTACTGAGTAGAGGTTGCTAAGGGGGGAAGCTCAGTCTAAGAGATGTAACCAAGCATTAGTAGGCAATCTTATGCAAATGAGGGTAAGGATAGTGAATCCCAATTTCACATGGCAAATGAGCAAAGTCCGTGGAGTGTAAGATTAGGATAAGGGGAGTATCAGAGTAGAAGATAGGTGACATCATGAGGGGGTATGTATGAAAGAATGTAAGCTCATTGGAGCAGAGTGGCATGTGTTTGCTGTCAGTTACCCATCAGTGGAAGAGGCATGTCAATAGGTACCCCAGCTAAAGGCAAGAAATAGAAGGTGTATGCCATGGACAACACTAAAGTTTCTTGTAGAAGTGCCTGCACAGTGTATGCACGTGTGTGCGTGCCTGTAAAACTGAGTAAGACTGTGTGCACGTGTTTGTGCCTGTGTGCACGCTTTTAAGCCGGAGTAAGCAAGTGTGAGGTTGTTGAAAACTGTGTAAGCACGTTTGCACCTGTGTGCATGTGTTTAAGCTGGAGTCAGCAAGTGTTAGG
Source organism: Protopterus annectens (assembly GCF_019279795.1). NCBI lineage: Eukaryota > Metazoa > Chordata > Ceratodontiformes > Protopteridae > Protopterus > Protopterus annectens. Next base: position 642,410,200 of record NC_056731.1, on the reverse strand, counting down.
CCGTGTAAGCATGTGTGCGTGCGTGTGAGCTTGTGTGCATGTGTTTGCGCTTGTTTGCGCGGTGCTGCCCCCTGTGGAAACAGAAAGGGAAAAGGAAGCACAACAAATAGTAGGAAGTAAACCAAAGAGAACTAGCAGAGCTAGCAGGTGAAAACAATCAGAATCAGCCAATTACACAGGCAGTACACTAGCCCAGCCCAGCCCAGCACTTAAAACTCTGCAACAACTTTCCACTATGTTTTTCTCAGAGACACTGCAACACTGCAGTAAGCTAATAGAAGTGAAAACTGAAAAAGCTTTACTGAGACAAAGAAATGTTCGGGGCTGCCATTGCTGTTATAAGGCGACATATGCAACATGCTGAGGGTGGTGACAATGTGAATGCTGCTGAGCAACCCACATTGAGGAGACGGAGAAGAGTGTACAGGCTACATGAGCTGGAGATAGTGGAGCGCTATAGAGTGGACAGAGACCTCATGCAGCAAATTGTTGAGCTGTGCAGGCCACACCTCACACACAGAACCAACATAGGGGGAACCCATCCCAGTGGAAACCAAGGTATGTGTTGGTCTAAGAATACTAGCAACAGGTACCTTCCAGAGACCAACTGGTGATATGATGGGGATTTCATAGGCATCAGCATCCAGGGTACTGCACCAGTTCCTGAATGCCATGTTAGCACATGTCAGTGATCATGTACATTTCCCCAATTCTCATGAGGTATTGGCCAGCAATATGCGTCTTTTCCAGCAAATAGCGGAATACCCTGAGGTAGTGGGTGCAATAGACTGCATGCACATCCGCATCAAAGCACCAGCTGGTGAGCGGGGTAGGGTCTACTATAACTGCAAGGGTTTCCCCTCCATCAACTGCCAGGTCGTGTGTGATGCCCAGGGCATAATACTGAATGTGTGTGTGCTGGCTGCCCTGGAAGCTACCATGATTCCCATATCTGGCATCTGACACAGCTGTACCAGACATTTGCCATTGGGGATATCCCTCATGGTCACCTAGTGGGGGATGCTGGATATGCACTGGAGCCATGGCTGATGACACCCATCAGAAATGCACACACACCTGAACAGGAACACCATAATGAGGCACACGCACAAACACAAAATGTAATCGGGCATGTGTTTGGGCTGCTCAAGTCACGGTTCCGGTGCCTGGACACATCTGGTGGAGCCTTACAGTACTCACCAACTACATGTACCCAAATAGTCATGGTATGTGCTATGCTACATAATATGATCCTGTGAAAACAGCTGCAGCAGGAGCAGCATAGGGCTGGGCCAAACAGACCCCCACCATTGCCAAGGCCATCACAGGCAGAGCATGACTCAGAGGAGGAGCAACCTGAGCCTGCCCCAGTAGGCAGAAGGAGGCGTGCCCAGTATGCTTTGGCCTTGGCAAAGAGGCAACGCATAGCATATACACTGGCTCAGTTGGAACCCTGGAAATGATACCTCTCTCTGACTCGCACATATAGTAAAAGGAATGCCTAACTTGACACTACCTGTTTTCAAACATGTATAGGGAGTGCAATATGTGCATCCGACATAGGCAGACCTGCAGCACTACCTGAGGCATGATTACCATGTGTTAAACAATATAAAGCAGTGCTAAACAGCTTTTACCACTATTTAGTATATGTAAACAAAATTGCACACACTAAGTAGCACAACTTTGGGCAATGTTGAGCAATATTGGGCAGCGTTCAGCAATGTTGGTTAACATTGAGCAATGTTGTGCAAGTTTAGTCAAAGTTGGGCATAGTTGAGCAAAAGCAGGTAAATATGGTCATATTTGCTTTACTGTTCCTTAAGCAGTCTGGTCGGCACAGTATGAAAATATGAAGCAGTGACAGTCCTCGAACCCAGGATACTGTGCACGATAGTCACAGTACTGAACTACTAAACCATGACAGTATTTCACTGGTCAGCTTGTTGGAATAAATGTTGATAAGTCTATGCAAAGTGTCTCCTGGAAACCCCGCAGGCACAGCATAATCCCTGTATAGTTATGACACAAAGGTGAGCCCTGCATTAAAAATACAACTCGATTTACAACACACGTATAGTATAAATGTTAACATTGGGCATGTTCACACACGTCAACAAATGTAGTGGATTTACATAGCAACATACTGAAAGGTCACACTGGGCATGCTCACACACTTAGGCCATGTATGAGTACAGCAGTGGGCCACACATATCAGGCAGTTGCATGTGTTAACCCAGGAACCTCTCACAATTCACCAATCTTGACTTGTGCACACAGTGATATGACAACAGACACATACATAATATATTGGAACCCTGTCATAATCAAATATGTACTACAGATACTTAGGTTGGTCATAGAAAGTTGAAAAGCAAAGAAAAAAAAAACAAAATCAGTATCATCAATAAACAATGTGCACTGCAAACACTATCCAATCCAGGTCATGGAAAGATTATCTGCGAAGGAGTCCATACAGAACCATGACACTACCTTCAGCTATGTCATAAATAGCAATGTACACTCATATATGTCCTGAGTCAGGGTCAACTGTAAATGACTGACAATGCCAACATCCTGTCAGACAGGCCCATACATACATACCCACCTCCCACTGACAAAAGGCCCTATCATCATACCAGGAGATATCACATGTAGAATGGGTAAACAGCTCCTTCCAAAGCTGAAAACATGGCATCAATTGGATTACATTGTGCCCCTATATGTTTCATAAGTGAACTGCAGAACAAACAGAGCCTGCACCTGAACAGTCTGTTGAGCCTCACCCTCTCTACAGGATATGAAACTGTTGAATGGGTTACAGCAACATATGGCACACTACACAAGTGTTGGTGCACAACAGACCATGGGAACTATAGTCTTATAAGCTGATGAAGTCTGATCTGCAAGGCCATGGAATCCATCAGGATTGAAGTCAGAAACAGAGCTATTGGAAGCCTATAAACACACAACCCTACCAACTTTGGACTGGGCATGGGCAGATCATGTTTCCCAAACCTGCTAGACTGTTTGCAAGGCAGCCACCCAGGACATACATGAATGAAATGAGCTACACATGTCCCACATAAACTTTGAATAGGCCTTTTCCAACATCCCAGACACATGTCGTATCCACAAAATCAATAACCTGTGCATAAATATGTATTGTCATCAGATGGATTGGCAACTGGGCCACAGATAGATCACACAAGGTAAGATTTGTGGAGTCCTGTTCAAGCTGGTAACACCTGCTGTCCCCCATGTCTCAGTCCTGGGATTGCATAAATCTAAGTGCACACACATTACCATGTCTAGTCTGATGATGTCAGCATCCTACAAATATAGCAGTGTAAATAAAAACTCCAAGTAAAGCACATAGCGCGTCATGTTGATGTGTATCTCTCCAGTATCACGACATAGTTAGATAGGGGTTTGAATCCTGCAATTGCTGAGTGTCTGTGTGATTTCTTTTGAGAGTATTGCCCTTTTTGGAGACTAGGAAAACACCTTAAAAGTGTTACATTCCTGTTTGGCAAGTCTGATGATGTCAGCATCCTACAAATATAGCATTGGAAACGAAAACTCCCAGTAAAGCATATAGCGCATTGTGTTAATGCATATCTCTCTAGTATCATAACCTAGGTAGGTAGGGGTTTGAATCCTGCAATTGATGTGTGTGTATGTTGCTGTGTGATTTACTTTGAGAGTATTTCCTTTTTTGGAGACTAGGAAAACACCTTAAAAGTGTTACATTCCTGTTTGGCAAGTCTGATGATGTCAGCATCCTACAAATATAGCATTGGAAATAAAAGCTCCCAGAAAAGGATATAGCACGTCGTGTTAATGTGTATCTCTCTAGTATTATAACCTAGTTAGGTAGGGGTTTGAATTCTGCAATTGCTGAGTGTGTGTGTGATTTCCTCTGAGATTATTGCCCTTTTTGGAGACTAGGAAAACACTTTAAAAGTGTTACATTCCTGTCTGGCAAGTCTGATGATGTCAGCATCCTACAAATATAGCACTGGAAATAAAAACTCCCAGTAAAGCATATAGAGCGTCGTGTTAATGCGTATCTCCCTAGTATCATAACCTAGTTAGGTAGGGGTTTGAATCTTGCAATTGCTGAGTGTGTGTGTGGGGGTATGTTTCTGTGTGATTTCCTTTGAGAGTATTGCCCTTTTTGGAGACTAGGAAAACACCTTAAAAGTGTTACATTCCTGTTTGGCAAGTCTGATGATGTCAGCATCCTACAAATATAGCATTGGAAATGAAAACTCCCAGTAAAGCATATAGTGTGTTGTGGTAATGTGTATATCTCTAGTCTCATAACCTAGTTAAGTAGGGGTTTGAATCCTGCAATTGCTGAGTATGTGTGATTTCCTCTGAGAGTATTGTCCTTTTTGGAGACTAGGAAAACACCTTAAAAGTGTTACATTCCTGTTTGGCAAATCTGATGATGTCAGCATCCTACAAATATAGCAGTGGAAATAAAACCCCCCAATTAAGCATATAGCGCGTGGTGTTAATGTGTAACTCTCCAGTATCATAAAATAGGTAGGGGTTTGAATCCTACAATTGCTGGGTGTGTGTGTGTGATGCTGTTGGTCAATGTGTTGTGTGTTTAGCTTTTACTACTGTATGACATATCAATATAACAACAGTATGTGCATTGCACACTTCAGGTATCTGTGTGCCAAACACGTATATGTACATGTGACCTCAATTAGTTCATATGTGTGAAGCCTGCTTTCTACATGAATACATCTGTTACCTATGACAGATTGTGCTGCTGCTTCTCAGACCTTCGGTCACATATGTATGTTTGTGACAAGGCCAGCCACTGTAGTGATCTGTGGGCTAGGTCATCTGTGTCACACACACCCATGACAGTTTCTATAGAATAGTGTGAGTGAGAGTTCCTGCCTTGGGTATATTTCAGACGTTCAAACACAACAAAGTCTGTCAATAATGGACATTCATTATAGGTGTACAACAACTTTGTGGATATGCATATAGACCCCTTATTGGTTATGTGATACACCGAGGGACTTCAGAATACCTATGGAAATGTGAATACCAAAGGACAGATGACATAACACTTGGTTGTATGTACACATCGGTACCCGTTCTACATGTTTGGGGCTACTACCTATGTGGTACTGTCAGGATACTATGTTTAACAAATGTGGATGACTATGCTATATTTGGCTTACAGCTTTACAGCATGGGTTGGACAACAGGTATCTGTCTGTATGATACCCTTGTGGAGGATAAGTGTCTCATCCGGAGAATGCATTGTAGGCCACTGTATGCATTTCCAGATGTGGACGGACATATCCCTAGTGTGTTTGCTTGTACCTAAGAGGGCTATATGCCAGACAGGAGTGGTCCCAGGAATGGGTGGCAGTCAATACCACTTGTTGCTGGTATAGTACAGTACAGGACAGATCCAAATGCTACTGAGTTCCCTACATTTGTGTGTCAGTTGTCAAGACATCATCTAATGATTGGTCATGGTCAGGCTGTTGAGGTTGTGTACACTACCAGAATGCAAAACAATGACAGATAGTAACAGTATCACCCACAGCATAGTGTCAAACCATGTCATACACACATGTGTACCCAAGTTAAAACGTATGTGTATTAAAATGCTTATTGGCCACCAATAGAAACAATGAAGTTTTGACACTATGTAATACAAGGCATGTCACCCTTCCCATGTGTCCACTATGCACGTACATGCAGACAGTGCACTTCCACCATGTTCACAAATGTACACCTGCAAATCTGTACTGCACACATCACACACGTACTGTCCACTCACCAACACATGCTGCCAACACTACACACATCAGCCAAGTGGCACATGGGCGGACAATACATTTTTGGAATTAACACTGTTGTAAACAATACTACATTGATTATCATAGCTTTAATGCATCATGCCTGCTCAGATATACCTACAGGGATATCATTACACTGTACTGTTGACAACATGCTAACATTGCTACACTGCTATAAAGTCACCCTGTGCATCAGCACCATGTTAGCCTGTTCCTGCATCAATGTTACAGATGACAGGAGGTGGCACAGTTTCATCATATGCACAGGGTGTGTTGTTGGTGTGCCAGAGCCTGACATTGACCCATCCAATCAACATGTATGTGTGTGCGTGTGTGTGTGTGTGTGTGTGTGTGTGTGTGTGTGTGTGTGTGTGTGTGTGTGTGTGTGAGGGACAACAGTACAGCATGGGTCAATGTTGATGTGATGTGTGTGTGTATGTGTTAGCCCTAGGTGTTTGGATTATGTGTGTGTGTCTGCATGCACACAGTTCCACCATGTGGCTGCCATATACGGGAGGTTGTGGGACAGCCACAGACTGTACCTGCCAGGCTGTACAGATCACCATCTCTGGCCACGGACAGAGTACCTGTGCCTGGCAGGGGTGCAACGGACAGTATCAGGTACAAAGCCAGACTGGGTACTATCATCAGAGGCAGAGGCATGTTGACTGGACCCATGTCCCTGCTGGGACTGGCCAGAGCCACGTGCACGTGGTCTTCTATGACGGTCTATTGACAGCCCTGCTCCAACATTGCTGGGGCTGGTACTGCCACTATGGGAGAGGCTGTGACTTATGTGTTGTCCACGATGACTGCCAGCCGACGATGTTGCTGGCATACATCCACATCAATGTCTCGGCCGTCCTGCACTGTCCTGGCACATGGACATTACATTGTGGAGGACATCTAATGTCTCCCCCCAATGTCTTTCAATGACCTTGGTGTAGTGACGCACTGCACCCGCAAGGTCACGGATACTGTCATTGATAGCGGTGTTATGGGCCCTCTGTGCCCTCAGTCCCTGTCTGGTGTACCGTTCCATATGTGCCTGTGCCTGCATAACAGCCTGGAACATACCTGAGGTTGTAAGACCTGTGGGGGCACGTCTGCCAGGGGCATTATGACCAGCGGTGCTCCCACGAGAACCCCTGGACATCCGCCTATGTGGTACCATCCCAGGATTCTGGGTATGGCTGCTGAGAGGGGTTGCATGTGCCATGGATAACACACTATCCTGGTCAATGCCTACTGTATGCTGTCCCTCAGCTAAGGCCATTGGTGATGAGGGATGTATTGGCAGTATGAATGTGCGCATAGATGGTGTGGAAAGCTGTGTTCTGTCAATTGGCGGAACAACGCCAGACCCTGTCAAACCTGCCTGTGCCACAACACATGTTTCATCATCTCCACTATTTGTGGCAGTGTCTTCAGGTTCCCTGCTGCACTCAACCAACACAACCTCAGCACCTGTGAGAGGGAGACAGGAAACACACTTTACAATCTGTACATGATGTTAGTACACATGAACACATGCACACATGTACACATGCACACATGTACACATGAACACATGAACGCATGCACACATGAACACATGCACACATGCACACATGCACATATGTACACATGCACACATGCACACATGCACACATGCACATATGCACACATGAACACATGCACACATGCACACATGAACACATGCACACATGCACACATGAACACAAATACACTACTCACTAAAGTAGACACACACACACACACACACACACACACACACACACACACACACACACACACACACACACACACACACACACACACACACACACACACCAACAGCAATCCAGAACATACCCATTAGTGGTTGATGGTGGAGTACAGTATCACAAGCCAAAGAGTCCTATCACACGTGTCAGCATGCAAGATGTGTGTTGCTCAACAGCATGCAGTGCTAGTGTAGAGAGTCTTTGTTAATAACAGTATACATCTATTTGATGCATGTGTGTTGTTCAATGATTGGCCTCACCCTGGAACACAATGTGTACATGGACACAACATTGCTGTGCAAGTATTACATGCGTTTCAATGTCCTGTGCACCATCACTCACAGGTATACATACCATGGCTGGATGCACACAACTGTCAGGTGTATAGCAATGAATGCTATGTGTTGTACTGTAGTTACTGTAACTGGATGTAGTGTAGTACCATGAGCCATCATCAGGCAGCATCATGTGGTCACTCAAATCCACTAATGTGTGCCACACTGGCAACTATCTTGCTGTACCTGAACTGCTGCACTGTGGCTACATTAACCATTTCACACGCAGTTGTTACATGGGTATGTAAGGTGTTCAATAGGGAGCATTGCCTAACATGAATGTCTTGTTTGTGGAAGTGTTTTGCAATGCCCCATGCTAGGCCTCTATCCCTCAGGTATAGTATGTGTGCTGTGTGGATGACATTTGGGATACTGGAGCCTGACCTTACAGCAGGTGTCTACATATGCCATGTGTATGATATTGACATGTACTGCATATGACAAGGTGGTGTATGTTGTGTGCATGTGTATTGACTCTGTCTATACAATGTCCACTACAGTGTACCACAATGGCTTGGGATGCTCTGTGTACAGCATGTGTTTGAGGCAGCCACTCATGCTACTGGGATGTGCATAGTCCCACAGGAAACTTGCAGAGTATGCATTATGTGTAGGTGTTGTACATGTGTAAATGGCCTAAAACCCACCTATGACATGCACATGTTATTTGCCATATGAAATGTAGAACACTCACCAGCATGGGTCTGCAGTCTTGCTGTCACACCAGAGGGACTTACAAGGATATGAGACAGTTTGTCAGTGTCAACAACTGTGGCATTGCTGCTGTGACTTTGCAATTTTACAGTAGTACAATGGTTGACAGTCACAGGCATACAGATTATGTTCAAAATGATCAGTATTGCACAACATCAGGCTCCACATCTTCCAAATACACAGTACACATCTGACATATGCATGTTCTAACAATCGAGCTAACGGTAGTCTACAGATATGGCATGTTACCTGCACACTCGCAGTCAACTTGCTGGGTGACTCTGGCCTCCATGATGACACATGTTTGTTGTAGTGGTTGGCCAGGAGCCACCACGCTGAGGAGCAGCTCTTCCACTCTGATGAGGGGTGGGTGTGATGCTGCACCACCACCTGTGGCAAGCTGTTGTCTGCGGACATCAGAGGCATGCTGCCGGACATGTCTGATTAAATCACTGCAGTGATGGCGTACCTGCTCATAAGTCCAGTTATGCATGTCTATGTCATTAACCCGACAGACAACATCCTGCCACAGTGCAGTACGCTCATGCTGGTCCTGGCTGGTTCTGGAGAACAGCAGGGTGTGATGTTGTACTAGTGTGGATATGATTACTTCCTCCTCTTCAGGGGAATAGGCAGGGTTGCAATGATGAGACATGTCCCTGGAAGAAAATAAGACAATTATTGTGAGCAAGTCTTGTGGCACACTTAACATTCTAAAGTACAGATATCAATGAAATGCCATATTTAGCAACCTATTGGCTGTCAGCAGATACACACTTTTAATCCCACACATCAGTGCTCAGCCCACAACTGCCTGACAGTGCCTGGCACGTTCTATATATTAAACCATGTTCTGCACAGCAACAAAGTGAAACCAGTATGTAAGGCTATACAACAGCACATGGCACACTGTATGTGACACAATGCACCACCTAGCCACAGGAGGTATATATGAAGCTAATGCATACAGAAATTTGTCATACATTGAAATGATTGTAAAGTACAGTTACAGTACTACCAGTACACCACACTACTTGTTGATAGCAAACCCCTAAATAACATATCTGCACATTCATCAATATAGGTGGCATACTGCTGTACTACACTATATATGTTGCTAGATATGCACTTATATCCTGTAACACACATACAACCCAGGCCGTGTTACAGGCATACTCACACACAATTCAGACATACCTACAAAACACAAAGCTATGGCAACCCAGATGAGCTTTACCTGTGTACCATACAGTACTGTGTGTCAGCACTTACAAAACCTTCTGCCTGAGTTATGTAATGTGTGTGGACTACAGGTAACAAACAAAACAGTGTTTCCAAGCAATGTGGATATACACCATATTGTGCTGTTTATGCCTACAGCTTCAGATAGTACTACAGTACATATGGGATTTGTATTCACTAGTGTCAACAATCAATGAGCATACATGTACCGCTTTAGCCTACAATGGCACACTCCAGTCAACACCATGGGACTATGTCACACCGTATACCATACTGCTTTTGCTGCCTAGCAATAGCATACATATCTTTTGCGGGGATCACAGCTAGAACACTACATACCATGATATAAACATTTACCCACTAGGCTATCACACATATACACAACGTTGACACATTCACCTACACAATCACCATCACACTCAGTCAACCTCACATAGCAATTAATGCAACATGTACATGTGTGTGTGTATCAGGTCATAGGTAGCTCATAGGCTATTAGGCATAGGGCCTATAGAAGCCTAGCCATACGGTACCCTGCCCTTCAACACCCATGTAATTTAAGTTCATGTGCCCCTGTCATGAAGAGCCGCAGAGGTGATTCCTGGGTTGTATTTCCTATGATACATCGATTCATCATGATTATTCATGACGACTGCTAATGAGGACCATTCTTTGCTATTGATAGGTAATTAGTTCCAGGGTGTGGTATGTGTCTGAGATGAGCATGTACCACTCCAGCATGTTCTGCTTTTTGACATTACAAGGTTTAGATCAGTACAGTGTGTAGCTTGTAGGGATTTGGATCTGTTGACATGGAGCATGTCCAACACCTGTGGGTTTGGCATAGCTTTGTATGTTAGGCAGAGGTTGGCTCTGGGTGTGCGGTATGTGACACAGTGTAGCTGTGGTTTTGTAAGACAGTCTGCATAGGGCATCTGTTTCAGTCTGGTAATACTCTTTGTGGTGTTTGTGCCTGGTGACTACAGTTGCTGTAGATGTCTTCTAAGGTACATACCAAAATGCCCATTGTACTCTATGATGGGTGTTATGACTGATGAGTAGAGTGGAACACTGACCTCTCATTCCATGTATGGCACACCTTTTGTAATGACATGTGGACCGTACACAGTTTACATGACTAGTGTGGCACTGTGATTATCAAAAGGGACACTACTGTCCACCTGTGTCCCATGGTCTCTTATCACAGTTTTAGTGTGGAGTAGACTACCACCTATGTGGTAGTGAATGGGTACAGGGTTTTTAACAAAAGGGATGGCAATACATTTACAACATTGAGCTTGAGTGTACATATAAACATCCATTGGTGTACATATAGATTTACATGTAGGCACATATACAGTCCACCTTTCATGGTGGGAATATCAATTATGCAAGGGTTGAGAGAGATACAGTTATGTAACAATTTTGCACAGTCTTGTGCAGAATGCATTGAGGGTATTCTCAGGCCATGTATCTTTAGCAGGACTCCCTGTCTGGAAGACTATAAACTTATCAAATCATACCCACAGCGTTTAAACACCACATGTCATATACCAGCACTGTATGCTGTCCTGTTTGCCACACACTACAACCTACATGAAAATATGCACATAACAACCTTCACCAACATATATATGTCCACCCTTCACAAACAGTTGCAGTATGTACCTTGCTTTATGCACATGTTAAGATGCTAATATATCTGACACATAACTATCTCTACATATGTGAGTGCCATACACACACAAGGTACACACTGTTGTGCGTATGTAGACCTCACGGATGACCTGTTGGGCCTTGCTACAACATGAACAGCTGTCACATGTGTGCATGGCAGTAATATTACAGGGAGTATTTCTAGCTGCTAATGCTACATTACTATACTAGCCTGGTACAGCAGTTGCCAATGCTAAGTTACACATTGTATGACTATCATGCATGTGTTACTCTGTCACATCCATGTTTATATAGCTGTTTGCACTACTCTCCCAGACAGCAATTATACACAGTACTGTACAGAACATAGATGACATGATTGGATGTTTGACATTAAATGCTGAGCTACATATGTCACAGTTATGTCCCACTGCACACAGCTACACACTAATTTGTTCATGGCAGTAGTCATGCATGGCATCAGTGCATACATACCTACTGCTGCCACATATGCATGTCTCAAAGTATTTACAGTACTCTTCATAAACATCTACTACTTGCCGATGATCACATTTCTGTCACATACCTGTTTGTCACTTTCAGGTCCATCTGTTTTTTTTTTTTGGACAATTTTTTTTTTTTGGTGCTGCCTAAGTAGAGATAGCTTCTACTTAATTCCCTTTCTTATTAATTAAGTTTTTTTTACTTAATTAATATATTTGGTGGATGATTCACTAGAGTATCCTTACTCAAGTAAACTTTTGCGTTATTGAGTAATAACTCCTATTTACTCAGACACAAGTTCTGTGTAGCTGTATCAGGTGCAATGTAATGATTGCATGTGGGGATAGCAAGTACAGTCTGCTTTTATAGGTATCAGCACATGTGCATGTGATGACCTCTGCACCAATTGGTGCACAGCATTTGGTAAATGCATACAGCCTGCTGTGTGGTAATTGCAGTACTCACTGCCATAGCAACCCAATGCTATAAAATGCTAGGTTTTGTAGGTGTAGCCCTTTAAGATTTCCAGAGTGGGGCCCATGCTTGTTTGCTGTGTACACTGTTGTTTAAGTCAGAAGGTTGGTATACTTCTTATATCTGAAGCTAGAGGTGTAGACAGTGATGTACATGTTGTACTCAGACCTGACTGTTGCCACTTCCAGTACAGAGCTATCAGTGTAGTGTTTAAGTCACCCCTACAAATGCTTACACAAGATATATGTGAGTATGTAGTTTCATTTCTCCTTATGTAATTGACTGCCATACAAAAGTAGTTATTGAGAAGTATTCGTTTGATACATGAACTGTTTGTGGACTGTTATACTGTGCATATTGATGTACTCATTTCTGCAGGGTCTGTGTACTTTTTATTGTTGGCATTAGCACAGGAGTCTCAGGTAAACTGGACAATTCCACTACTGAGTATGCCTACCTACATCCTTGGTTGACTCTAAACACACGTATATTTAAAATATGGGGGGGATGCAGACATACAGAGAGCATTACGTCTTATTATGTGTGTGTTATCTTACTGGACTTAATGGATTGGTGTGTACCTGTTGGTTTATCAAGGCAGGTGGTCTGTCTGCATAGGTCCCAACAGTGAACCTATCCAGATGGTAGACAGATGTTAGCCTGTTATTCTTTGTCTGTGCAACCCACAGGTGTTTTCAGCACTGGTACAATGGCATTGTTACAGTCAGTTGCTACTAATACATGGCTAGATCCTTTGGTATTTCTGTGTTGTACTCCTACAAAAGGGTATGCTTGTGGAAGTCCGCACAAAGCTGTTTGCAGAGTGTGTAACAGCAGATGAGCTGATATGCTTGTGTGTTTGTGCCTCTGCCAGGCCTATGAAACACTCAGATACATATTTGTTTGGAGTCAGGGATAGGTAGTTAAAAGTGAGGTACACCTTCCAACTAATAGAGACAGTAAGTGTAGACTTGAGTGAAGCAGTGCATGTTGATTTGTACTTCTTTTATGAAGTACAAGCGGTGTCTACTGTTATTATTATGATTATTCATTGTGTAATACAACACCTCTCTGACTAACGTCAGTACTTTTCAGAGGGATTCAGAGGGACACAGCTAAAATATGTTTCACAATCAGGATGTATGGCCTCTGCCCTAATCAGATATGCCAGTGTTTGCCCTGCTATGATACTGTGTGGGGGTTGTAAAGTTCCTCAATAACATTATTTTCTGATAGAATGGCTGCTTCTCTTATCACAGTCATGTAATGCAATTCCACAACAATTGCTGGTAAAGATCCACAGAACAAGCTTTGTGTTATGGCCTTCCTATTTTTCCTTTACATTCACTCATTGTTTTGCATGATATATTTATTTCAGCACCAAGTTATTGTATATCTGCTGGGGCTTAGTGGTACTTCATGCAGTCAAATGTGTCCAAGGTCTGGGGTTTGAGACTAAAAGAGGTGTTTTATTTTGTTGCTGAACAGAACAAAGGCCCTGACATACAGAGTGATTAAGGCACTTTTAAGCAGTTGTAAGCGGGTTTGCGCAGGTTTGCGTGATGCTTAGCAATGCTTAGCTAAGCGCACACATGTGCACACTCGCTCAAACCCGCTAACTACTGCTTAAAAGTGCTTGCTCCCGCTAACCCCGTGCTAATTTCTTTTAAAGAAAACCCAAGAACAAGACAAAAGTACAAACCAAATAATGATGTCAGGAACCTGAGGACACAGAGACTCGTACACGGAAGGTGTAAATCTTAAAAAACTAGAAACTTTAATCCACAAGTTGACAGTCTTCTTCAGAACAATTAAACAAATGCTCATACACCTTATATGTCATTGTAGTAACATCAATTAGTAAAATCAATTAGTAAAAAAAACATTAAAGGTATATACCTTGAACAATGTATAATATACCTGAGTTTCATAAACCATTGTTTCTATATATACATAAACTGCTCCTGTAGAACTAGTATTGATAAAATAAAATAATATACTAATAAATTCACTAGATACAAATGTTCATAGTTAATGAATATGTATAATTTAAGTCTAAAAAATACCTTACTACATACAGTATATAAGGCAATATATAAATGACATTATAAACTATATAAAGAAATAAATAAATTGTAGTGTATTGTGCTAAAGAGCTCTATACATTATTATAAAACATATACAAGTGCTGTAACCCATTTTAAAATGACTAGAAGTCTATCTAGCCAATGCTAAAATGGTTTAATACTAATAGAATCGTTCAACCCAGGGGACGTAGCCTAAAACTATCTGCCACTTGCTCTCCAAAGCAGACAGCATCTTCCAATTGCCCCCAAATGTTGAACACCTCACTTGATCAATTATCATAAACCGGAAACTGTGCTCTACCCTTGCTCATGTAAATGTCTATATAGAGCATTTTTAGTGTCCTTTTTCTTTATACGGTATTCATGTTCATATATCCGCTTTTTTTAGGCAGAACAGGCTACACATAATAAGATATACCACTTGACTTGTATTACAATTTCCTGTTCTAGATTTTATATAAGTTGAATTCAGATCTTTTAACTTAATATGTCTATCTTCGTTAATGTAGTTGCATTGCCTACATCTTCCACATTTTGTTCCCTTAAACATATTTATTTTATCTAAAGAACTATTGTCATTTTCCAATAATCTTTTAAGATTACTCCCTGTTTTATATATAAATTTGGGTTCACTACCCACTAGTTGATCCAATTTAGTGGCCTTAATTAAATCCCAATGATGACACAAGATGTCCTGGATGTAATGGGTATGAGGTGTATAAGTTAAAATACATGCTCTTTTATAAGGAAATTCTTTAACCAAATCTCCACTTTTATCCTCATAATTTCCCAATAAGGGTAAATATTTGTTCCCCCATTCCTTGTGTACATACTGACTTACATCCACCAACATCTGATGTGGGTACCCCCTATTAAGGAATAGCTTTTTAAGAGTATCGAGCTCAGCGGACATAATAGTGTCTGTTGAAGACATTCTAGCCGCTCGAATACACTGGCCTTTGACAATGTTTTTAAATATATATCTAGGGTGATTGCTGGTGAAGTATAAATAATCATTGGAATATGTGGGTTTCCGATGGATCCTGGATGAAAAACCTTCCTTTTCAAGTCCTATCAACACATCTAAGTAAGGAATGTTGGTGGTACTGGTGCTGTATGTAAATTTTAAAAACTGGGAGGAGTTATTCATAAATTCCATAAATTCATCTAATTTCTCCATAGAGCCATGCCAGAGAACGAAAATATCGTCCAAAAATCTGGCGTAATATGATATATATGAAAAAAACTCACTTTTGAAAACAATTTCTTCCTCCCAATCTAACATCACAAGATTTGCAAAGATGGGAGCACAAGAGGCTCCCATCGCAACACCCTTAATTTGTTTGTAATATTCCTCTTGGAAGACGATGTAATTATGTTCCAACACCAGCCCCATCATATCACACAAAAGGGATATTCTATCCCAACTGAAGGTGGAATGTTTTTGCAGGCTGTTGGCAAAATGTTCTAATCCCTCCTCTTTGGGTATACTTTGGAAAAGATCCACAACATCGATCGTTAAGAGGATGAGATCCTTTTTCCATATATCATGTGTTAATTTACCCAAAAAATTCCAAGAATCTTTTATTATGTGAGGTATAGTTGGATAAATGAATTTCAATTGATGGTCTATCCATCTCCCTATATTAAACGTTTTGGAATTGGAACCGGATATGATGGGTCTAAAGGGGGGGTGATCCAAACATTTGTGTATTTTTGGAATCCCCACGATTTTAGCCAAGATGGGATAGTCATTTTTCAGAAACATGTAAGTCTCGTTCGTGATCCTGTTATCAATTAAGTACTCTTCAATGGCTAAATCTATACGTCTGTGTCCTATGTTGATCTGGTTGATGGACACAGATTCGTATATGTCTGTCTGATTTAAGATTTTCATTAAACAGGAATTGTACACGTCAGTTTGAAATATGACGATCCCACCCCCTTGTCCGGTTTTTTACTAATTGATTTTACTAATTGATGTTACTACAATGACATATAAGGTGTATGAGCATTTGTTTAATTGTTCTGAAGAAGACTGAGGTTTCCAGTCGAAAGCGCTCAACTCGTGGATTAAAGTTTTTAGTTTTTTAAGATTTACACCTTCCGTGTACGAGTCTCTGTGTCCTCAGGTTCCTGACATCATTATTTGGTTTGTACTTTTGTCTTGTTCTTGGGTCGTCTGCATTATGGATCCGGAGGAGACTACTGGGGCTTTATGGTCACGGGAAGAGTTTTGCGATCTTCGAGCTGAAGTTTCAGCTGTTCAGAGTGAATTAAAAAAGCTACATGAACTTGTAGCCAACTTGACATCAAACTGCTTTAAATTGCATCAGGCACTTGATTCCCGTGGTGCAAATGTAAAACAACAACGCACCCCGGTGTTTACGCACGAACATGATATCGCAACTGACGATCATATGATCCAACACGTAAATGAACAAGTACGTGAATGTGTATGCAGTAGACGGGATGTGCCCACGCCAGAAAAAGCGTTACCTCAAGTGTTTCGAACGAAAGAAGACGCTAGCAACCTTTCCAACGGACAAATTGACTTATTAGACAATGGGACTAATTCCGTAACTATACAAAATGAAGCCGAGTGTTTCTCCATTCACGATGCTGGTATTCCGTTTGACCAACTCGGCATTTCACCCGCACAGGACTTTACTTTTGACTTCAGTGTCGCTAGGGCTAGACGGGAAGCGGAGCGTATAGGAGCGAGGCCTAAAATTACACAAGTGAGTAAACAAGGTGAAATGTATGCCATGAAATCATTGAATGTACGAAAAGATATTGCTCAACACGTTGTTTCTAGTCCTAAACCTAAGTTTATGATTTATGACAGACATGGTGGTGATAGGAATGACACTCCTCATAACGTGTTTAAGAGAAACACTATTGTTCATGAAAAAGAACTTATGGAAAAGTTTTTGAACAACAAGCCAAATGAATTTAATTTCCAGCTAGGCTCCCAAAACCATCAGGACTTTAAGGAACACGTGTATGGGTCTTTAAAAGACATGATTTTTGATTTTGGGAAGAGACTTGTTGCATACAAAAATTGCAAGATGGACATCAGTTATTTGAACAATTGCTTGAAATTAAAGGTTGTACCTAAAGGCTTAAGGTTTTAAGCATATTCCATATACAAAATGTAATTAACGAATTCAATGAATTATTTGATAACTTTGGATGTACATATATAACACTTTTGACCAAATTCCAACAAGAAAAATGTGAGTTATTGGTAGAAGAGTTAGAAAATATGTATGAAGCTATTATTTGTGATGTTGATTTTGATTTATGGAAGGAATTATTTAGCAAACAATTTCATTTAGCAGACAGTAAAATCAAAAGCATTTTTGAAAGGAAAAGTCACAAATTAAATAGAGATGTAGACTCATACAATTCAAATCGGGCGTATATATGGCCCAAATGGAAGAAAAGTGTGGGCAGATCTTTTCTGAATTCTCCTAGTAAACAAAGAAATGAGGAAAATTTTCAGATAGAACATCCACAACCCCCCAGAAATCCACGCAAACCATGGAACAGATTCAAGAAATAACTTTATTACCCCACACCAGAGTCAGTGATGTTATAAGGGATATTCCTTCTACAGTTATGGACCTTGTTTTGTCACCCTCGTTTGTACAACCTGTAGTATACAATGCTACAGAATATACCAATTTTTTGGTTACGCGGACTCCTTATTATACACATGTCACATACGAGGGATTTAATGTTTATAACTACACTGACGTGGAGGTAGACGAACAGTTTATTAAGGTCATGAGTAAAGGAATGAAATTCATTCCAACAGTGAGCAGTAATATATTTGACAACATTAAGCAAGTGAAACTTTATTGCCGAAAACTAAACCTGGCTATTCTATTTGACAACAAGATAGACAATCAAGTTCAATTTGATACTCCATCTTTATGTAAGAAAAGCACTTTTGTTCCTGTTTCCCATCCTAGCATATCCAATTATGAACAATTAGTATGCAAGGATGTATACAAACTACATAGGGATTTAAGGAATAGGCATGACCGGTTTAACAACCACAGTCAATACAATTTGACTGCATCAGAGAGGGAATGTTTATACAAAATCACACGCAATAGAGAACTACGCATTATGAAACCGGATAAAGGGGGTGGGATCGTCATATTTCAAACTGACGTGTACAATTCCTGTTTAATGAAAATCTTAAATCAGACAGACATATACGAATCTGTGTCCATCAACCAGATCAACATAGGACACAGACGTATAGATTTAGCCATTGAAGAGTACTTAATTGATAACAGGATCACGAACGAGACTTACATGTTTCTGAAAAATGACTATCCCATCTTGGCTAAAATCGTGGGGATTCCAAAAATACACAAATGTTTGGATCACCCCCCCTTTAGACCCATCATATCCGGTTCCAATTCCAAAACGTTTAATATAGGGAGATGGATAGACCATCAATTGAAATTCATTTATCCAACTATACCTCACATAATAAAAGATTCTTGGAATTTTTTGGGTAAATTAACACATGATATATGGAAAAGGATCTCATCCTCTTAACGATCGATGTTGTGGATCTTTTCCAAAGTATACCCAAAGAGGAGGATTAGAACATTTTGCCAACAGCCTGCAAAACATTCCACCTTCAGTTGGGATAGAATATCCCTTTTGTGTGATATGATGGGGCTGGTGTTGGAACATAATTACATCTTCCAAGAGGAATATTACAAACAAATTAAGGGTGTTGCGATGGGAGCCTCTTGTGCTCCCATCTTTGCAAATCTTGTGATGTTAGATTGGGAGGAAGAAATTGTTTTCAAAAGTGAGTTTTTCACATATATCATATTACGCCAGATTTTTGGACGATATTTTCGTTCTCTGGCATGGCTCTATGGAGAAATTAGATGAATTTATGGAATTTATGAATAACTCCTCCCAGTTTTTAAAATTTACATACAGCACCAGTACCACCAACATTCCTTACTTAGATGTGTTGATAGGACTTGAAAAGGAAGGTTTTTCATCCAGGATCCATCGGAAACCCACATATTCCAATGATTATTTATACTTCACCAGCAATCACCCTAGATATATATTTAAAAACATTGTCAAAGGCCAGTGTATTCGAGCGGCTAGAATGTCTTCAACAGACACTATTATGTCCGCTGAGCTCGATACTCTTAAAAAGCTATTCCTTAATAGGGGGTACCCACATCAGATGTTGGTGGATGTAAGTCAGTATGTACACAAGGAATGGGGGAACAAATATTTACCCTTATTGGGAAATTATGAGGATAAAAGTGGAGATTTGGTTAAAGAATTTCCTTATAAAAGAGCATGTATTTTAACTTATACACCTCATACCCATTACATCCAGGACATCTTGTGTCATCATTGGGATTTAATTAAGGCCACTAAATTGGATCAACTAGTGGGTAGTGAACCCAAATTTATATATAAAACAGGGAGTAATCTTAAAAGATTATTGGAAAATGACAATAGTTCTTTAGATAAAATAAATATGTTTAAGGGAACAAAAAAATGTGGAAGATGTAGGCAATGCAACTACATTAACGAAGATAGACATATTAAGTTAAAAGATCTGAATTCAACTTATATAAAATCTAGAACAGGAAATTGTAATACAAGTCAAGTGGTTTATCTTGCGTTATGTGTAGCCTGTTCTGCCTACTACGTAGGCAAAACTGAAAAAAGCGGATATATGAACATGAATACCGTATAAAGAAAAAGGACACTAAAAATGCTCTATATAGACATTTACATGAGCAAGGGGTAGAGCACAGTTTCCGGTTTATGATAATTGATCAAGTGAGGTGTTCAACATTTGGGGCAATTGGAAGATGCGGCTGTCTGCTTTGGAGAGCAAGTGGCAGATAGTTTTAGACGCTACACGTCCCCCTGGGTTGAACGATTCTATTAGTATTAAACCATTTTTAGCATTGGCTAGATAGACATTCTAGTCATTTTAAAAAGGGTTACAGCACTTGTATATGTTTTATAATAATGTATAGAGCTTTTTAGCACAATACACTACAATTTATTTATTTCTTTATATAGTTTATAATGTCATTTATATATTGCCTTATATACTGTATGTAGTAAGGCATTTTTTAGACTTAAACTATACATATTTATTAACTATGAACATTTGTATCTAGTGAATTTATTAGTATATTATTTTATTTTATCAATACTAGTTCTACAGGAGCAGTTTATGTATATATAGAAACAATGGTTTATGAAACTCAGGTATATTATACATTGTTTAAGGTATATACCTTTAATGTTTTTGGCGGGTTTTTTTACTAATTGATTTTACTAATTGATGTTACTACAATGACATATAAGGTGTATGAGCATTTGTTTAATTGTTCTGAAGAAGACTGAGGTTTCCAGTCGAAAGCGCTCAACTTGTGGATTAAAGTTTTTAGTTTTTTAAGATTTACACCTTCCGTGTACGAGTCTCTGTGTCCTCAGGTTCCTGACATCATTATTTGGTTTGTTCTTTTAAAGAAAAGAAAATGGGGAGAGAGGAAAGCAGTGAAAAAGGGGGCACAAAGAAGAAAGACAGTAGGGAAACCAGATCAGGATGTGCAGGACGGGTGTAGAGAAGGTCCATAGCTGCCCATTTCTTTACCAGCAACAGCTGTGCATATGTTACAAATTTGGAGTGAAATTTGGAACCTTCCACCCCTGAGAGAGGGGTGAGGACAGCAAAGTATGTTGTACTGCCAGTTCTAATTATCAGTTTACATGTCCAGCAGACATGTGTGTGAAATGGGCAGCTATGTATGGGGCGTAATTTTTTTGTGGGTACAGATTGCCCTTTTTTTTTTTTTTTTTACAGATGAGAGTGAAATGTGAGGTAGAGGAAGTAGGTATATTTGGGGAGGTAGGTTGGGGAGGTAAACAGACAAGACAAACAAGACGCATACAGGGGCGGAGTATGACACATGGGGTGGGTGAACACAATTGACGGGGACGGATGTTTGGAAATCGCAAGCACATGAGCCCACAGATGGTAACAGTGGGACTGAGATCCCCACCCATGGGCAGTCACCACTGTACCTTCACAGACCTGAGGGTGGCTGTGCTGGGGGCTGCATAGGAGGGGCAGGCTCACCCGTGAGTAGCGCCACTCTTGCCTCGAGCTGGCATAGGGGATCAGCGACTAAACGCTGGATCTCCCTATGCACCACAACCTGGACCCTTCAGAAGGTGACAGGTGGCCCTTCTCTGCCCACGCTTGCAGGGGGGGATGAGCCCCATCCCCTGCAGTGCTTCCACCCGAAGGTGGCACAGGACCAATGGAGGAGGGTAGCCCGGGCTGGGCACCAGACCTGCTGGTGCCAGGTGCAATCGCCAGCTGAGGAGGGACAGGTGGGTCCGCTGGGACCAGACTTCCCATACATTCTGTGATTAGGTGTGTTTAATTACAGCATAGACAACAGCATTCCAAATTAGTTGTAACAGCATGCAGTAATATTCCCATTAACCCAACACACCAGGGTTACAATAGTTGAGCAGCAAGCATAACACTTGCATATATTGAACGACAGTGGACATTACAACAGCATGCAGGGATGATTGGTGGCAACAGGCCACCAAGCTTGTGGTGTTTGAACAGGGCACATGCATCAAAGAAAATGCAGATTTTTATAGAACAATAGGACATATGTCCCAACAAATGTTTTGAGATTAGACATACCCATTGAGGTGTGGAATTGCATTGTTTATGCACATGGAGTAGGGTGTAAAAAGAAACCTCCATTAACATCTTATTAGTACTTTTACTCTACACTACATTCCTATTGACTGCAGGTGTATATCCCCTACATTTATTATTACACTAGGCAACATGCATTAGATTGTGTAATGGGTTTGACTAGTTCATTATATACCTGACCTATATCTGACATGCTAACTGTCCAAGATGCAGATGTTACTACAACATATTCATATTTTATTTTTATATTTATGTATCTACATATCTGGATGTGTTCACATGACTTTTTCAGTTAAATTTCTACAGAACCCTACATTTCATGTAGCACACTCACATTTCTGGGGAACACCTTGACAAGCTACTCATGTGCCAGATTTACATATGCATGACAGCCATTTACCGACTGTTGAAGACTGTTATATGCTTCACAGCTACTGGCACTTCCTTCATCCACTTTATATGGGACTGCACAACTGTGGGTTGACAGCACTTTATATAACAGTACTATTTATTTCATACAAGGGTACAACAACATTTCAAAGTAAGTGACACAGGCACACTCCAAGTATTATACCTTTATTAATTACATTAAACACTCTTTTCTACAGGCTGTCTCCTTTATTTGATATTACAGTGCATACGGAAGACCTATTCAGGGCATATTATACCTTTATTGATAGGTTACAACACTCTTTTTCAGGCTCGCTCACTTATTTTATATGACAGTACATGCAGAGATAGTATTTCAGACTTATTTCACCTTTATTAATGGATTACTACACTCTATTTCTGGCTCTCTGACCTATGTTATATAACAGTACATGCAGCAAATTTATTCAGGGCATTTTATAGCTGTATTATTGGGCTACAACACTTTTTTCATGCTCTCTCACATATATTATATAACAATACATGCAGAATAATTACTAACCTGCCTGGTGGTGCAGCCTATCTGCATAGGCTTGCTGATTCACAGCACGGACACCTGCAGCTGTGAAGTAAATGAAGGGATATTGAGACATACCTATCCATTATTTAGACTATATTAGCATGTCTTACATACTGCATTCCATGGCTACCTACTCAGTAGTGGGGCATCTTGCATATGATGGGCCTCCTGGATCCATTGGTTCAGTTGGTCCTGCTTCCGTCTCTTCAGGTCTGCATGGTGGTGACGGACCTGCTCACCAGTCCGAGGGATGCCTGTGGCACTGGTGAGTTCATGAGCCAACCGGTTCCAAGTCTCTGCCTTCTACTCCATCCCCTGGAACTGGCCCTGCAGGAGTCGAGACTCATGACGATGGACTAGGAGCCAAACCATGTATTTTGACTCCTCTATGCCCCAGTGTTGCGTTCAAAAGCGAGTACCCTCTCCAGCACCAGACATTCTAACTGTAGACGGGAGCTACAATCAGTTACAGTGAGTATTCCCGCCTATGGAGCTTAAATATGCTGCATTTCCCACACTTTTTTGTGATTGGCCATTTTTGAAAATTCTCGGCTGACTGCAGACCTGCTTAGCAATGGTTAATCTACCATTTATAAGTATATGTATGTTAAGAGTGGTTGCTTATCCTTAGCTGTCATGGCTTAGTGGTTCAGTACTTTGATTATGTTGCACAGTGTCCCGGGTTCGAAAGTTATCATTGCATTTTATTTTTCTACTTTCCAGACAGGCTAGGGGGTGTGGCTGTGTTTAGGCAACTTTGCTCCACGTTGCCCGACGTTGCTCCACATTGCCCTACGGTGCACTGGTTAGCACTGTGCGCAGCTCCGTGCAAACTTATTGCGCTGGGTAAAGCACTGCTTAGCTGTGGGCAACTGTATTGCACTGGGTAAAGCACTGCTTAGCTGTGGGCAACTGTATTGCACTGGGTAAAGCGCTGCTTAGCTGTGGGCAACTAGATTGCACTGGGTAAAGCACTGCTTAGCTGTGGGCAACTGTATTGCACTGGGTAAAGCGCTGCTTAGCTGTGGGCAACTAGATTGCGCTGGGTAAAGCACTGCTTAGCTACGGGCATTTATATCTCAAAATCCTTCTTACATGTCTATATATGCATTTTATTCACTGATACATAATCCATTTCAATGCTTTTTAGTAATATTTTAGTCATATATATGTCAGGAATTATTTCATATGCTAATTTAAATCATAAAATAAAGAGGGGAGTGGTGGGATTCAAACTGTGAATGCTTCTTCTTTATGTGAAGGCTCTACCACTAAGCTATTGCTATTTGGATTGATTTGCATAAACATTTGTTATTATGCTCTTCAATGTCGACATTGCTAACTCTAGTTAAGCTATGGGCACACCCGTGCAAACACACGCAAATACGGGCAGCTATATCGGGAATTAGAAAAAAAATTATATTTTACATTTTATAACTCTACTGGGGGTTTACCATGTGAGGGAATGTAGTGTTGGGTATGTTGACATTTGAGCAGACTCACTCATGTGTGTTGACATTTCACAATTCAGACACTTGCAGGCGCGTGGACCTTAGTACTGCTCGGCAGTCAGACACACCCCCTGCCTTCCTGCACGATCCGTGTTAGACTTGGAGTGGAGTCAGCGTGCCCTCATGAATATGCATGGAATGCTGATGTCAGACTGTTCAACTGCAGTTTCCGAGTAAGACTTATTTAGTCTTACACAGAGGTTTTGTGAATCCCGGGGAATGAGTTTGAGATCTGGCTTTTGTGTAAATGTGTGGGAGGGAGAGACTGGGATCCTGCTACTGTTGTGAGGGATGAAACTTTGAGTCTGTTGTTGAGTGGGAATGTATAACTTGATCTTTGAAACCCTTGTAAACATGAGTCACTGAAACCATCTATAAAACAATCATTTTTTTTTTTCTGTCTGTACTGCAGCTACCTCAGTAACACTGGTCATCTGAGGAAGTCTGATTACGGAGACGAAAACGCGTGTACTGCAAGGTGTTTATGTGTGCTTTTTACCTGTGAAGTTTCGTATGTATTTGGAATAAAATTCAGCTGGAAAACTACCTCGGTGTTTTACTCTATGCTACAGGCACTTTTTGACTGTTTTCTTGGTGATTTTAGAGTGCCTTTCCACTGTACTTTTTCTATGCATACAATACCCTCACAATGCACCTAGTATGATAAGCCTGCTGAGGTTAGCAAATGTGAAAAAAAACTTTGGGCAAACTGTCAGTGAGTAATGTCTGTATTGCATCCTGTAACTCCATATTGCTTGCTGAAGTGTAAAAAAGTACTTAGTTTGGATTAAGAACCACGCACCTGCCAACTGTGTATGTGTGTGTCTGTCTCTCCCTGGGGAGAGAGCAACCTTTTTGGAGACTATTCACACCCCTTAAAAGTGATATTCTCATCTTTGTCAAGTCTGATGATGTTACCATCCTACAAATATACCTGTGGGAAGATGAAATCCCCGTAATGTATATAGCACGTCGTGTAACTGTGTACTGCTGTAATATCATAATGTAGTTAGGTAGGAGTTTGAATCCCGCACTTGCCAACTGTGTGTATGTCTGCTTTTCCCAGGGGAGAAAGCAGCCTTTTTGGAGACTACTCACACCCTTTAAAAGTGATATACTCATCTTTTTCAAGTTTGATGATGTCACCATCCTACAAATACACCTGTGGGAAGGTGAAATCCCAGTAATGTGTATAGTGTGCTGTGTAAATGCGTACTGCTGTAATATCGTAATGTAGTTAGGTAGGAGTTTGAATCCCGTACTTACCACCTGTGTGTGTTTGTCTTTCCCTGGGGAGAGAGCACCCTTTTTGGAGACTACTCACACCCCTTAAAAGTGATATACTCATCTTTGTCAAGTCTGATGATGTCACCATCCTACAAATACATCTGTGGGAAAGTGACTTCCCAGTAATGTGTATAGCGCATTGTGTAAATGTGTACTGCTGTAGTATCATAAGGTCAGTAGGTAGAAGTTTGAATCCTGCACTTACTAACTGTGTGTGTATGTTCCAGGTGTGTGATACCATTGATCAATGTGGAGTTGGTTATGAGTTTTCTAGTGTATTACATATCACAATGACAACTGTATGTGCATAACACATGTAAGGTAGCTGTGGGGCAAAGCCATATACATACATGTGACCTCAATTTTTTTCATAGGTGGGTACTATGCTTTCTACATGAAAGCATCTGTTAGCCTTGCCGGAGCATGCTGGTGCTTTTCAGACCTTAGGTTACTTCTGTATGCTTGTGACAAGCTTAGCCACTGCAGTGATCCCTGGGCTACGTCTTCTGTTTCACATCCACTCATCACAGTTTCTACTGAAGAGTGTGAGTGAGGGTTTATGCTTGAGGTATATTTGAATCCTGTTCCAAAGCAAGCAAAGTCTGGCAAAGATGACTAATCATTATAGGTGTGCAACAGCCTCTGTTGATCTGCATTCAAACCCTTTATTGCTTATGTGCTCCACAGAGGGATTTTCAAAACCCTTTGGTAATGTGATTATCAAAGGAGAGATGACTAAACACATGGCTCTATGTATACATTAGTACCTGTTCCACATTTTGGGGGCTACTACCTATGTGGTACTCTGGGGATACTTTGTTTTCTGCAAGTGGATAACTATGCTTTCTTTGGCTTATAGCTTTACAGCATGATTTTGACACCAGATATCTGTCTCTATGATACCCTTTTGGAGGATGTGTGTGTTATCTGGAGAATAAAGTATAGCCCACAGTATGCATTTTCATCAAACGTGGGCAGACATATCCCTACTGTGTTTGCCTGTACCTAAGAAAACTATATGCCAAACAGGAGTGGTCCCAGGACTGAGTGCAGGTGAATACCACTTGTTACTGGCATAGAATTGTACATGGAGGCTGCAAATGTTACTGTGTGTCCTACATATGTGCGTCAGTTGTCAATCCATCATCTAACAGTCGTTTATGGTCAGTCTGTTGAGGTTATGTATAATACCAGAATGTGGGATGGGTATGGATTGCTGGGTGAGCTATAGCTTGGCTGTGTGGACCTCCCCTCCCTCACCTATAGCCTTGTTGATTGGCTTGAAGTCTACTAGGTGTAGGAGCCATGATCTGGCCTTTAGAGAACCTAAGTGGGCATGGTGCAGTGTTTACAGGTTCATAATGTCTCTGTTAATGAGTTCCATAATGTTGTGCTCCATAGCCTTCCAGACATTTGTCTGGCTTAAAGGGTGAGAGTTTCCAGGATCTGTTGTAGCTCTACCCTTAATCAATTTATGTTAACATTTGCATTGGGTGTGATGAGGGCAGACAGGATTATGAATAAGTATATTAGAGGGTCAGCCCAGGTTTGACGGTTAGTAGACCAAGCCAGATAGGCATGCATCAGAAGGAGCAGCTAGAGCAGTGGGTTCAGCAGCGGGTTCAGCTGCAGTCTTGAGACAATACACCTGGATGCACTTGTGCAATTTCACGAAACCCTTTAAGGCTTCCTTTCTTAATGCTCCCATTGAGGCCTCCTCATTGTTTGGACCCAAAGTTAAAAGCACACTGGCCAGATGTGAACAGGATGGTAAGACCCTTTCTGCCATAGGTGTCCGTTATTCTTCCCCTCAAAGTGCTTTCTCCCAAAACCAAAAGAGTGGGAAGATATGGTTCAAGAAATCTCAGGGTCCTTTCCGTGACACACAGGCCGAGTTCTCCCCTAGAGGCAGAGGGGGAAACTCACAGGGAAGATGCTCCTTTCGGGGCAGAGGGGGTCCGTGTAACCAGGGCTCCAGGGATTCTTTCCCTGGCCAATCCTACCAGCGCTCCTGAAGAGTGGCCCAACTCTTTTCCTCTGGAGGTAGTTGGGGGATGTTTCTCCTTGTACCCTTCTGCCTGGCTAACCATCACCACCAATTCTTGGGTACAAAGGATTATAACCAGAGGTTATCATATCCCCTTTGATCTTTGTCTTGTCCCTTCAAACCACCTTCCCGATGTTCCACCCAGTCAAAGGGAAGAAGCAGCACTAGAGATAGAAAAGCTGCTAAGAAAGAGAGTCATCCAAATAGTCCCTCCAGACCAGATAGGATCCGGATTCTACTCAAGACTATTTTTGGTGCCAAAGAAAACCGGGGACTGGAGACCAATTTTGGATCTCAGTGTATTGAACAAGTTTGTGAGAGTACAAAAATTCCAGATGGTCACAATACAGTCTATCCTCCGACTTTTGGAAAAAGATGATTGGATGTGCTTGATAGATCTTCAAGATGCGTACTACCACATAAAAGTGGACAGGCCATCAAGAAGATTTCTGCACTTCTGTGTGGGAGCCAGTCACTACCAGTTCAGAGTACTGCCCTATGGACTCTCTACAGCCCCCAGAGTGTTCACAAAGTGCATGGCAGTTGTCACAGCTCACTTGCAACTTCAAGGATTCCAAGTGTTTCCATACCTAGACGACTGGCTCATTTCCGGCCCCACCAGACATCTACTGGAAGAAGCCCTGGCATACTCTCTCCTCGCTGCACAAAGGCTAGGCATAACAATAAACTGGCAAAAATCCAATCTCACCCCATCCCAGTCCACAGAATTCATAGGGATTTTCTTGGACACGAAGAACTGCAGAACTGCTATTCCAGAGCACAGGATTTTAAGGATAAAGCAACAACTGATTCCAATCCTTTCAAGGGAGAAATCTGCGGCTCACTCGGTTCTACAGCTGTTGGGTTCCATGGCAGCCTCCATCACCATTGTCCCCCTGGCCAGTTTTCACATGAGGCTTCTACAATGGCTACTGCTCACCCAATGGTATCCCTTTCAGCATCCTCTTTCAGCCATGATTCGAGTAACCCACAGGTGCAAACAGGATTTAAATTGTTGGATTTTACACAATCTGTCAAAATGGTCTCACCCCTTCTCCCACCAACTACCCAAGGCCACAGTGGCCATGGACACCTCCCTGATAGGGTGGGGGGGCTATGTTAGGGACAGACAGTCCAAGGCACTTGGTCTGAACTGGAGGCCCATCTGCATATAAATGTTCTAGAGCTGAGGACGGTGCTTCTGGTGTTTCAAGCATTCCATCCCCTGCTGCCATCTGGGACAATTGCAATTCAATCAGACAACATGGTGCTGGTCTGGTACATCAACAAGCAAGGTGGAACCAAATCTTACCCCCTTTGTCGAGAGGCCTTGAGGATATGGCAATGGGCGATGGCTACCAACTGTTTTCTTCTAGCAACGCACATTCCCGGGAGTTCCAACGTGATAGCAGACAGACTCAGCAGGTGCATTCTTCAACCTCACAAGTGGTCCCTGAATCCCTTGATAGCGGCGATCTTCCACCGCTGGGGCCATCCTTGCTGTGACCTTTTTGCATCCCTGACCAACTACAAATGCAGCAACTACTTCGCCCTGATTCCCCCTCCAGGACAGTCACCCAGGGACGCTCTAGTCCAGGATTGGCCCTTGGGTCTTCTTTATGCATTCCCACCCTTTCCCCTCATTCCCCAGTTTCTGAAGAAAGCCTTTCGGTTGAAGAGCAAGGTGATCCTCATAGCACCATATCGGCCTCGACAGATTTGATTCCCCTTTTTTTGGCCTCACCTACTAGATCAACCATGGATTCTCCATCCAACCCCAGAGTTGATCTCACATCCACAGAACCTGATCTGTCCCAACTTGAACAGCCTGAAGCTCACGGCTTGGCTACTCCAATTCCCTTGATTGCCAGGCAGAATTATCTTTCTTTACCAGTACGTGACATTCTCATTGCATCTTATAAGTCCTCCACTAGAATTACTTATCTGAGCAAGTGGAAAAGATTTACCTGTTGACTGAAAGATAAACAAGTAGATCCCTTTTCAGCACCAGAGTCGATAATACTAGACTATCTGGCCAACCTTTTTCAGTCGGGTCTATCGGCCTCTACCATTAGAGTTCATTTGGATGCAATCTCTAATTTTCATGAGGATGTCCAAGATTCCTGTCTTATGTCCCACAAATTGTGTAAGACCTTCATAAAAGGTGTGAATCATCTGAAGCCACCTTTTAGGGAACCTGTTCAACCATGGGATTTATCATTAGTTCTACAAGCTCTGACAATGCCACCTTTCAAACCAGCCTCTTCTTGCGACCTCAAGAATTTGTCATGGAAAACCTTGTTTTTGGTCACCAATACTTCTGCCAGACATATTTCTGAGCTTCAAACTTTATGTATCAAGAGTCCATACTTGATTTTTCATAGAGATAGAGTGTCTCTGAGAGCTAATCCATCATTTCTGTCAAAAGTGATCTCTGAAATGTCCATTAATCAAACCATTGAACTGCCAGTTTTCTTTCCCAATCATTCAAACAGAGGAGAGTATTGCCTACATACCCTAGATATCCACAGGCAAATCCATTTTTACTTAAATAGGTCCTTTCAAAAAAAATGAGCCAGTTATTTTTGGCCTTTTCTGGACCTACAGTAGGATCTGCTGTTGCTAAGGTCACATTAGCTAGATGGTTGAAGGACTGTGCGACCTTCATCTATACACAATGCAATATTTCGTTGCCTACTACCATGAAAGCTCATTCAACAAGGTCAGTGGCAACTTCTGCTGCCTTCCATGCCAGAGCTTCTTTACCTGACATCTGTGCAGCTGCAACTTGGGCTACGCCTCATACTTTCATCAATCATTACAAATTGGATTTGGCCTCCTGGGAAAGAGCATCTTTCGGTTCTATGGTGCTCAGGAATGTCCTTCCATGAGAGCCTCCAAGGAATAGAGGTAACTGGGGACTGTCCCATGCATAAGGAATGAATGAGGATTAACAATATCAAATAAAGAAGTTATGTCTTACCATAATGTTCCATCTGTATTGTTGATCCTCGTTCAGTCATTACGACCCTCCCTCCTTCCCCCTCCTGTGGTTTCTAGTGGATCTCACCATCCCGCTCTCTTAGGTTATTTGACCAGAGGTAGCCCCTACCTTTTTTGACTTGCAAACTCAATCTGAGTTAACAGAGAGAGGGGGATAGTGGGTAAGAGTTTAGCTCAAGAGTTTGAAGCTGACGCGAGCTTGGAATATGGCCGGCTTGGTTCCGAGGTCGGAACCGATACCCATGCGTAATGACTGAACGAGGATCAACAATACAGATAGAACGTTATGGTAAGACATAACTTCTTTTTCCTGCTAGAATGGCTGCTTCTCTTCTCACAGTCATGAAATGTAATCCCATAACAACTGTTGGTCAAAATCCACAGAACAAGTTGTGTGGTATGGTATTCCTAATTTTCCTTTACATTCATTCATTCTGATGCATGATATAATTATTTAAGCACCACCCTAATGTATATCTACCATGGTTTAGTGGTACTTCATGTTATGCCGTGTATGCAAGGTCTGGGGTTCGAGACTTACAGAGGTGTTTTATTTTGCTCCTGAGCAGAACAAGGGCACTCACATACAGACTGACTAAGGCACTTTTAAGCAGTTGTGAGCGGGTTTGCACGGGTTTGCACAATGCCTCTCATTGCTTAGCCAAGCAGAAACAAGCGCAAACCCACTCACTACTGCTTAATTGTGCTTACTCCCGCTCACCCCCGTGCTAATTTCTTTGAAAGAAAAGAAAAATGGGGAGATAGGGAAGTGGTGAAAAAGGGGCACAAAGAGGGAAAGACAGTATGGAAAATAGCTTGGGATGTGCAGGATGGGTGTAGGGGAGGTCCATAGCTGCCCATTTCTTCAACAGCAACAGCTGTGCATATGCAATAAATTTGGAGGTAGATATGAACCCTTCAACCCCTGAGAGAGGGGTGAGGACAACAAAGTATGTTGTAATGCCAATTAAGTAACATATCATGTATCCAGTGGACATGTGTGCAAAATGGGCAGCTATGTATGGGGTGTAATTTTTTTTTTGGGAACAGATTGCCCTTTATTTTCAGGTGAGAGTGGAATGTGGGGTAGGGGAAGTAGGTATATTTGGGGAGGTGGGTTGGGGAGGTAAACAGACAAGACAAACAAGATGCATACAGGGACGGTATATGACACATGTGGTGGGTGAACACCTTTGACAGGGAAGGATGTTTGGAAATCGTAAGGCCATGAGCCCCCAGATGGAAACAGTGGGACTGAGGTCCCCACCCATGGGCATTCAGCACTGCACCTTCATGGCCCAGAAGGTGGCTGTGCTGGGGGCTGTGTAGGAGGGGCAGGCTGACCTGTGAGTTGTGCCACTTGGGCCTCAAGCTGGCATAGAGGTTCTGTAACAGAACGTTCAATCTCTCTATGCACCACAGCCCAGACCATACTAAGGGTGATAGGTGCCTCTCCGTCCACGCTTGCACGGGGGGGACAAGCCCAATCCCCTGCAGCGCTTCCACCTGAAGGTGGCACAGGGCCAACGGAGGAGGAGGTCCGAGGCTAGGTACTGGATCTGCTGGTGCCAGGTGCCATGGCCAGCTGAGGTGGGACAGGTGAGTCCGCTGGGACTGGCCTTTCCATATGAACTATGCTTTGGAGAGTTTAATAAAGATATGGGTTAGTAACAGTCAACAGCAATCTCAATTAGTTATAACAGCATGCAGACGTATTCCCATTAACCCAACACACCAGATTTTCAACAGTTGAAAAGCAAGCATAACACATGCATATAGAGAACAATAGTGTACATTACAACAGCATGCAGGATTAATTGATGGCAACAGGCCACCAATATTGTGGTGTTTTAACAGGGCACATGCATAAAAATAAATGTAAATATTTATAAACCAATAGGACATATGTCCCAACAAATGTTTTGAGATTAGACATACCAATTGAGATGTGGAATTGCATTTTTTATGCACATACAGTAGGTGGAAAAAGGTAGCTTAATTAACAACTTATATATCCTTCTAGTTTTCACTACATTCCTATTAACTGCAGTTATATGTCCCTTACATGTATTATTACACTACCCAATGTCCTTATATTGTGCAACTGGATTTTGCTAGATCATTATATACATGAGCTGTATCTTACATATAAACTGTCCAAGATGCAGATGTTACTGCAACATATTTTGAGAATTGCTCACACACACTACTGCTAAGATGGTACACTGACAGCTCTACGTTCATATAATTATCTAGATATGTTCAGGTGAAAGTATCAGTTATATGTTAACAGCTCCCTACATTTCTGGCAGCACACTGACATTTCTGAGGAACACAATACCAAGCTACTCATGTGCCAGATTAACCTGTACATGCTGGGCATGAACCAACAGTTGAGGGCTGTAAATATGCATAAAAGCTACTGGCACTCCTTTCATCCACGTTATATGGGCCTACCCAAGTGTGGGTTGACACTGCTTAATACAACACTACTATTTGTAGAATGCAACAGTACAACAACATATCAAAGAAAATGACACAGATGCACTCCAGGAATTATACATTTATTAAAGGATTATTACACCTTTATTTATTGGGTTAAAACACTTTTGAAGGCTCTCTCGTTTATTTTATATATCAGTACATGCAGAATAATTACTAACCTGCCTCATGACGCAGCCTTTGCAGCCTATCTTCATGGGCTTGCAGATTCATAACCCGGTCACCTGCAGCTGTGAAGTAAATGCAGTGATATTGAGACATACCTATCCATAGTATAGATAAGCATGGCAATTCTTAACTACTTAATACAATGGCTACTTACTCAGTACTGGAGCATTAGGCATCCTACAGGATTCCTGGATCCACTGGTCCAGTTCATCCTCCCTACGCTGCTTCAGGTCAGAATAATGGTGCCTGACCTGCTCACCGATCCAAGGAACACCAGTGGCACTGGTGAGATCATGGGAAAGTCTGTTCCAGGCCTCCGTTTTATGTTGGGTATCCTGGTACTGGCCCTGCAGGAGTCTTTGCTCATGTTTGTGGACGAGGAACCAAACTATAATTTTGGACTCCTGGATGCCCCAGTGTTGCGCTCTTAACTGAGTGCCCTCACCTACACCAGCCATGCTGACTGCAGAATGAAGCTACAACCAGTTATAGCAAGTATTCCTGCCTGTGGAGATTAAATATGCCTCATTTCCCGCACTTATTTGCGATTGGCCAGTTTTGAAAAATCTCAGCTGTAGGCACACCTGCTTAGCTGATGTTGGCAATGTTTAAAATCCCTTTGATAGATATGTCTCTGTTGAAAGTGCATGTTTGTGAAATGCTATCATGGCTTAGTGGTTAAGTACTGTGACTATAGTGCACAGTATAATGAGTTTGATCCCTGTCATTGCTTTTTATTTTCCTGTTGGGCAGAACTGACTGGTTAAGGAACAGTAAAGCAGGTGTGAGCGTGTTTACCCGACTTTGCACGACTTTGCCCGACTTTGCCTGACTTTGCCCGACGTTGCTCTGATTAGCGCAGAGTTGCGCGAAGGTAATCAGCAGTAACATGCGGTGAATCTGTGTTACTCCTCCTTAGCATTGTGCAGCTACGCACACATGTATTTGCATATGCTCAATACTGGTAACGTGGTTAGCAGTGCTTTATATGGCTTAAAATAAGGTACTCATGCCTCAGAATGCATAAACATTTCACCTTCATATATATAATTCATGCACTACTAAATTTAACATTTCAATGCTTTTTCCAAAACTTATACATAAAAAATGTCAGGAAATGTTTTTGTATACAGATTTCCTACAGAAATTGGAACGTGCAGTAGTGGCACCCGAACTGGGAATGCCTCCTTTTTTGTGCGAAAGCTCTAACCACTACGCTATCACTATGTTGCTTAATTGGCATATATTTTTCTTGTTATCCTCTTCTGGTGTCTAAGCTGCTTTAACTGTAGCTAAGCAATGGGCAGACCTGTGCAACTACGTGCAGCTATATCAGAAGATAAAAAAAAAATATTTTTATTTTTTATTCTGTTAGCTGTTGAACATATGGGGGAGTGTAGTGTTACACTGTACACATATGAGCGGACTCGCTCATTTAAATGTGAAGTTGCGGCATTTCTTCATTGCAGGGGCGTGGCTATTTGGACTGCTCGGCAGTCTGACATGCCCCCTAAACTCATCCACGATCCGTGTAAGCTTTAGAGTTGAGGCAGCGCACCCTCATTAATATGCATGACGCACTGTCATCATAATCTTACACTGGCACTTCCGTGCAAGACTAATCCAGTCTTATATGGAAGATTAGTAAATCCGGGGGAGTGCTGGCACAGAAACATGGCAGAGGTAATAAACCACAAAAACAAAAAACTAATAAAAACAAGTAAGCGCTTTTTCAGTGCTTCTACAGACCATAATGAATGAAAACGTACACAAGTAATATAAAGAAATTCAAAATCATTCCAACCAATTACAAAATACTTCTCATTAAAAACATCCATCCAGATTGACAAAACAATAAAACTTTGCTTACATCATCTAGGTAAATCCCTAGACTTCAAAACTGGCATTAAAGAGACCCTCCCATTCAAGCCCTGTAACATATCTGCTTGGAGCTTAACAATCCAATGTAGCTCTGTCTTTTCTGTATGGTTCCTAAAGTCTTCCAAATGTGCATCCTGTCTAATGGTTTTGATAACCATAAAAGTATGTGTTTGACCATTGTTCATTGCATGTTTCACTAAAGCATCCCTACTGTCACCAATGCATATATTATAAAAGAGTTCCCTTATACACTCCATAAAGGGGCATCTCATCTTGCCCACATAAAAACTGGCTCAAGACTTACAGGAAGCAATATAGCTCACATCAAGATGGCAGTCATCTCAAGGACTTTGCTAAACAAGTTTGTTTAACTGCCTTAGATGAGGTTATGGACAATATTTTAGTGTAAGAATCCCATTTGAGAATATAGAAATTTAAAAATTGATTGGGATTTGTCAGATTTCCAATGAGGCCATGTATTTTCTTGGCCATGGACTACCTACAATAACACAGTGTTGAGTTCTAATAAGGATGAAAATGAGCAACAATGGAATCAGATGGAATTGGCAGGTGCAACTTCTGCCAATGAGAATGAAGGAGCTTTTTCTCACACCTCCACAAGCTCCTCTTTTAGTTGGTGTTTCTTTGTAGGAGGGGAAGAAGTCACAACCAACAGATGTGCACAGAAAGACTATTACCACACCCCAGTTTTTTCCCATTTTACCTCTTCCCGTGAGATACTTGGGTCCAGAAGGGAAAGGAGATCACTCAGTAGAGGCAGGAAGAGAAGGAGACAACCAATGGAGGGTCTGCAAGCAGTGACATTGAAGCAGATGTTGCAACAAATGAAAATTTCATAGTATTGAATATCTCTAAGAAACATTTAACTGATTCTCAGATTTCCTTTTTACAACGTGATTTGTCTTTCATACTGGTGCAATGTTCTGACTTAACTGAAGTCAGTTTAGATTTGAGGATGTTTGCCAGAAATGTTATGCTGAAAACAATTTTTTCTACTGACTATGACTCTTTTGCTTTTAAGAGACTGAGTGTTTTTCAGCCTGTATTACATCCCATTTTAGAAGTATTTTACAGGAAATGTGAATTAGATTTATTCACACTTCCATTCTCAACACAATGGTTTTAAGAGTGAATTTTATAATTTGACTAAGGCTGAGAAGAATACCCTGTTGAAGTTACGCAGGGATAATGACATAGTCATTAAATCTGCACATAAGGAAGGGGCAATTGTAGTCATGGACTATCTCTATTACAGAAAAACTGTCATTGAGATGAGAGGAATGTTTTTTGTTTTTGAAAAATTCCATTTTTTTCTGTTGTACAGGATTGTCTAAGTAGTCATCTTGTAACAGTAGAATTCTCTTGTTATCTAATTGCTGAACATCCAAATGTTCCTATATTCCAGGGTTTGCCAAAGGTCCACAATAATCTACATAAACCCCCTCTCAGACCTGTAGTATCTGGGAAGGGGTAGCTTACTGAGCCCTTCTCCATATATCTCTCAACCTCTTAGAGTAAGAAATCTGGACAAAACCATTATTTGCTCAAGCTGTTCAAAGCTGCAGTGAGAGTTCTGCCATTTGCTCTACTGTGATATTGGAGAATGATAATTGCTTATTTTTCAACTGTTTTCTGCACTTCTGTTTTACCGTATATCTGTGTAATTTGTGCAACTGTTTTTAGTCTCCTTTTCTTTGTCTGTTAGAGCTGAATATCTGGTACCATTTGTGAACTTTTGAGCTTGTAGCGAAATCTTTTGTCCAGAGAGGCCTAGCTATTTTTTGTGGCAGAAATAATCAGTCTAGTTTGATCTAGCTAAAGGCATTCCTGTAACACTGTTATTTTTGATTGGATAATTGGGCTGGTTTCTGTTTCTCTGCTTTTAATAGCCAGTGTGTTAAACCAGTTGTACTTATTTGCTCAAGCTGTTCAAAGCTGCAGTGAGAGGCCTTCTGCCATTTACTCTGTTGTGATATTGGAAAAAGATAAGTGCTTATTTTCAACTGTTTTCTGTTTTACTGGGTATTTGTGTAATCTGCGCAACTTTTTTTTTTGTCCCACTCCTCCATCCAGCTTTTGTGGTGGTCTTAAGTCATGGGGGCTTTGAGTTGGCCACCTCTAGTATATAAGTTGATACTGGACAGTCCCCCCAGAAACATTACATTAGCTCATTCTACTGTTTATAGTGAGAACTTAGTAAAGGCCCACCTCTTAAGCTTCTGAATCTTGAATTATCTTATTATCTTCTGTCTCTTCACTTTCTACTAAAAAAAAACTGTACCTCTTTCTACTTCATTTTGCTGTTTGTGCTTAGGAGTTCAACTGCATTTAGTTTGCCATATTTATTACTGCTTGTTAGTAGCCTCACTAAATTGATGACAGTACTCTACTGAATCGATGCTTTATTTGTGCTGTCTGTTACTGTTGTGACTTGTGAGCTAGTGTTTCAAAGCAATCTACTGAGTAACTATATTTCATTGCTGTTTACTGCAATTCATTACTGTTTAACTGCATTGTACTGCATTTCGTTGCTGTTTAACTGTATTTTTTCATACTGTGAGTTCTATTCTTTTGACTATAAGTGATTAATCTGTGCTTCATTGTGAGTTTTTTCTTACTGAGTTCTGAACCTTAAAATTGAGTAGCATAGTCTAGATACAGGTCTGCTGCATCCAGAGCTTCAGCTGCATGTTTTTTAACCCATTTGAGGTATTCCAGCTAAAAGTTTTCCCTTAGTAGCACTTGTGTTATCATCTAGTAGTACTACTCATAGACCTTCCTCCCTTTACCCCCTTAGCTCTTTCAGTTTCTGACAAATGTGGATGGACAGTTTCCAACATTTTCTCCTGCCAGTCTGGTCAATATGGGCATCCTGAGACAGTGTAGCAACTGCCTCATGTACACAGACAACCCTCTACTACTACCACCAAGGAACACAATTTGTGAGAGATGCAAATACATCAAGCACCTAGTGTCATTGCTCTCTCCCCCACAAACCAGTATATCTGGCACTGAGAAGGCTGGCAACATGAACACAACACCTGAAACACCAGCCATACCTACACAATACACTCCCACATATGTGGAGGCCCTCAACAAAAGCATACCCAAACAAAAGAGACCTCTGTGGCATAAATGCATGCAAACATCACTGCCCACCACACCTCACACCACACATAGCCCACACACACCTGTGTCTCACAGCCACTAAGGCCTAAACATAAACAACTGGCTTAGTTGCTGTTATCATTCAGAGGTGATCCAGTACCTGACAGCCTGGGATGACATCATTGACAAGCCACGATGCTTTGCCAGAGATGGCCTGCATCTGTCTCCCTTGGGGTTCAGGCTCCTGGCAAAGGCTCTTGCCTCACCCATAGTGCCTTTTTTAGGCAATGCCATGAGGTCAAAACTACCAACATGAAAATTTCATCAAAATGAAAATTAAAGGTTATGCTACTGAACACTAAGAGTCTAAACATGAAACTGCACTCATTGCAAGCATTCTTAACCCTGGAAGAAGCTGACATTTGTGCAGTCACAGAAACCTGGTTCAAAGCTGCAGAGAGCACCCCAGCCATACCAGGTTACTCATCCTATCATTCATTCAGACCCCAAGCCGTGGGCAGCAAAACAAAAGACGGTGGAGTTGCCAGATATATATAAAAAATATACACACCTCTAGGCTGGTCAAACAGTATGATGCACAGGAAATACTTCAAGTGCAGTTAACAATTGACAAGACCCCTATTCAAATCATAGCTAGCTACAGGCCTCCAACTCTGACTCAAGATGCCCACATCACCTATCTGAACCTCTTCAAATCTATCAAGATTCAACCATTTACACCTAGGCAACTTTAACTATCCAACCATAGATTGGAAGAAATACTCATGCCAAAACACAAATGCCCAGAGATTCCTTGAGTTCATCAATGCAAATGCCTAGGACCAGTTGGATGACACCCCCACAAGGGGTGAAAATATCTTGGACTTGGTATTAACCACATGAGTAACCACTGCAGCATCCCTACAGTGACATCATCCTGGTAGGATCCGACCACAAAGCAGTCACTTTTGAAGTCATCATCTCCCTCGAGCCTCCCCCCGCAGCTAGTGTCAAAGAAAAAAACTTCTACAAAGCTGATTACAACCTCCTGAGGGAAGGTATAAACAGCTTCACAACCCCCTCCTCCTCCACAGAAACTGGCACATATGTCCAAACTTACACCAAATTACTATATGAGCATTTATATAGCTGCATGGAATCAGGAATACCAGACAGGACGAAATCCTCCTCCTCAAGGAAGAGCAAACTTGTCTGGTGGACATCTAGAATAAATAAACTCTATAATAAAAGGAAAAAATTGCTGTCCAGGACCAAGAAGGAGCAGGTGTCTAATTGGAAGCAATATCTTCTTAGCCTGAACAAGCAAATAAGAGCACTAGTGAAATCCTCCAAAGCAAACTTTGAGTCCAAACTGGCCACATCTACTAAAGACAGCCATAAGGCTTTCTTCATATATGTCCACAATCTCAAGGGAAGCACCCAGATCTGCTCAGAACTGGTGTTCAAGGAGACCACATACACAAACCCTGTAGATATAGCCAAATTGCTGGCAGACAGGTTCAATGAAAACTTCACTCCTCTGTCCCCCCATCAGTAAAACAGGACATCCCCAGTACCTGCCCCCTCCCCATATCTCTAGGGAGCAAGTCATCACTGCCCTCTCAAAGGTAAAAAATACAGCTGCCATGGGACCCGATAACATCCCAGGCTGCATCCTACTTGAACTCATGCAGGAACTTGCAGCACCATTAGGCACCCTATTCAACCAAAACTTGAGTACAGGCTTCATCCCAGCCGACTGGAGGACAGTTACTGTCATGCCTTTGCACAAAGGTGGAGCATCCACTGATCCAGGAAATTATAAGCCTAATTAGCTTGATCTGCAAGCCAGCAAGCACTCGAGACTCTCCTCAGTATGGAGAATATCAATATATGTGCAGTAACAGAAACCTGGTTCAAGGCTCCCGAGAGCACCCCAGCACTACCAGGCTATACTTCTCATCATGCTTTCCAGCCCCGAAACTCAGACCGAACCACAAAAGGAGGGGGAGTATCCATATTTATCAAAGATACCCACACCTCCAGGCTAGTGGCACTGCACAAAGCTTCGGAGACCATCCATGTGCAACTAACAGTGGGTAAAACTGCCTTTCAGTTTGTAGCCTGCTACAGACCACCCTCCCAAACACAGGAACCTCACACGGCTTTCCTGAGAACACTGGAGAATATGAAAGTCTCTCCAAACACTATTATATTGGGTGACTTCAACTACCCAAACATTGATTGGAAAAACTACTCAAGCCCAAACACCCTCGCCCAACGGTTCCTAGAATTTATAAACTCAAATGCTATGGAACAAATGGTCACCACTCCCACAAGAGGGGAAAACATACTGGTTCTGGTTATCACCAACATGGTGTCTCTATGTTCCACACCAGAGGTATACCCCTCATTGGTAAGATCAGACCATAAACAAATCTCACTGGACATCCATATTCCGTCCCCACCCCTAGCCAAGGAAACCATGGTGAAGAACTTCTCAAAAGCAAACTTCACACTTCTCAAAACTGAGGTGGAATCCTTCAAAGCCCCCGGGCCAGTGGACAATATGGCCCAAAATGCAAAATCCTTTACAAAAGCATTTTATGGACACCTACAGGAATGCATGGAGCATGCTATCCCAAATAAAACCAAGACTCACTCCTCCAAAGGCAGGAGACCTGTCTGGTGGACCCCAGCCATAAATAAGCTATACAACAGAAGGAGAAAGCTACTATATGACAGAGCAAAATCCCAAAAGGGGAAGGTGTCACTGATCAGTACTAGCAAGAAACTACGATCCCTCATAAAATCTTCTAAGGCCAGCTTTGAAAGAAAAATTGCACAAGACACTAAAGATAATCACAAAGTCTTCTTTAGTTATGTCAGAAACCTGGGAGGCAACTCCCAGATATGCTCTGAGTTAGTGCAAAATGACAAAAAATTCACTGAACCCACAGACATTGCCAATATCCTGGCAGAAAGACTCAGTGCAAACTCCCCCCCCCCTTCCCCCCAAAAGAACAAATATCTATTCCAACAGAGTGTAGCCTTCCTGAGATCACAGATGCACAGGTGAGAGCTGCCCTCTCCAAAGCTAAAAACACAGCATCAATGGGACCAGATGGTGTCCCGGGCTGCGTCTTACACGAGCTCCAAGAAGAACTAAACCCTCATATAAAGTCACTGTTCAATCTCAGCCTTACTACAGGATATGTTCCCAAGGAATGGCATACAGCAACAGTGGTCCCACTCCACAAAGGTGATGCCACAACAAACCCCGGAAACTATCACCCTATAAGCTTGACTAGCCTGGTCTGCAAAGCTATGGAATGTATCATTATGGAAATCATAAACAAAGACATTGGGAACCTCCAGACAGTGGATCCTACCCAATTTGGCTTTGTTAAGGGCAGATCTTGCCTCTTGAACCTGGTCGACTTCTTTGAAACAGTTACCAAAGCCATAGATGAAGGGAAGGTAGTCCACACAGCCTACCTGGACCTCGCAAAGGCCTTTGACACAATACCCCACTCAGGCATCATAAATAAGCTCACCAGCTTAAATATCAACCCCTATGTCACAAGATGGGTTGCAAACTGGCTCAGGGATAGAACTCACATCGTCAGAATAGCAGGTGCCATGTCAGACTCTAAACCAGTTACAAGTGGTGTCCCACAAGGCTCAGTCCTGGGACCTCTCTTGTTCAGTATATATTTCTCCGAGGTACAGGCTAACACGGGTGGACTATGGCTGACCAAGTTCGCAGATGACTGCAAACTGGGTGCTATAATCGACTCTCCGACTGACACAAGCATCCTCCAAAAGGGTCTCTCAGAGAGATGGATAACTGGTGCCAGAGCCATGACCTAAAGCTAAATGCCAAAAAGTGCATAGTCATCCCCTTTGGAAAAAACAAAGTGCCCACAAATTACCACATAGGTGGTAATCCATTAAGTACGGAAGAAGTAATTAGGGACTTGGGGACCCAAGTAGACAACAATCTCTCCTTTGACAATCACGTTGCCAAAGTGGTTAGAAATACCTTCTATATAGCCCACCTTATCATGAAAGGGTTCACATCTAGATCAAGAGAGGTCATTGTGCCCCTCTACTCATCACTTATCATGCCCATAATTGAGTACAATGCCCCGTTTGGGATGTACCTTACCCAACACCTTCAGCAACTGGAAAGACCCCAAAAGTATCTCACCAAGAGGATCAAGGGGCTCAAACAGATGCCCTATGCAGTTCGGCTAAAGAAACTCCAGCTCTACTCAGTTGCGTACGCCTACTCAGAGGCGATCTGTGTCTGACGTATAAAGCCATGTCCAACCCAGAATTAATGGACATGCTTCACCTCAGGAAATCTAAATCCCTTAGAGCTACACGCTCCAGGGACCTGAACCTCAGCACAGAAATAAATAGGACATGCTGGAGGGACAGATTCATATCCCAGAGGCTCCCCTCACTCTGGAACAAAATCCCAATCCATGTCAGCAGAGCCCCTCACTGACCCTCTTCAAGAGAAATCTTGACGAATGGATGGGAGATCGTAAGTTTACCCCTGGGATCTCTTCTGTGTCGCTGCTTGACAGAGGTACAGTAAACAGACCTTAAAAGGGCTACCTTCTGTGACCTACTATACAGAGGCACAGTCAACAAATCTAAAAGGGTGGCGAAAGCCAAACATACTCTAGCTAGGCTTATAAATGCCCTAGGGCAGATACCCTAGTATCAACCTATGAACCTATGAACCTATGGAGTGGATTATCATGGACCTCATTACCAAGGACATTGGCAACCTCCAGACACTTGATCCCATACAGTCTGGTTTTGTCAAGGGGAGGTCATGCCTGTTAAATTTGGTTGACTTCTTTGAGACAGTCAGCAAGGCCATAGATGAGGGGAAGACAGTGCACACCACCTACCTTGTCCTGACCAAGGCCTTCGATACTATTCTCCACTCAGGTATCATAGATA
Organism: Protopterus annectens; assembly: GCF_019279795.1. Classification (NCBI taxonomy): domain Eukaryota; kingdom Metazoa; phylum Chordata; order Ceratodontiformes; family Protopteridae; genus Protopterus; species Protopterus annectens. The sequence continues at coordinate 642,366,351 of NC_056731.1, read as the reverse complement.
AACTCTCTCAACTGGGCATCAATCCATATGTTACCAGATGGGTAGCAAACTATCTCACTGATAGAACCCACCTAGTCAAAATAGGGGAAGCCACCTCAAGTAGTAGACACGTAACAAGTGGTGTACCCCAGGGATCAGTCTTGGGGCCTCTGCTGTTTGGGATATACTTCTCAGAGGTGCAGGCCAAATCTAGTGGGCTATGGCTGACCACGTTTACAGATGACTGCAAGCTGGGTGCTGTCATCAATTCCCCTAGTGATGTGGACATCTTCCAAGAGGGTCATCAATTCCCCTAGTGATGTGGACATTCTCCAAGAGGGTCTCACCCAAACAAATGATTGGTGTCAGAAACATGGCCTCAAACTGAATGCCAAAAAATGCATCATCCATTTTGGGGAGAATGACGTTCCCACAAATTATCACATTGATAATAAAGCACTAAGCACACAATCATTTGTGAGGGTCTTGGGAACCCAGATTGATAGCAAACTGACTTTTGACCACCATATTGCATCCATTGTACGGAAAGCTTTCTACATGACCCACCTCATTAGTAAGGGTACCTCATCCAGGGACAAGTTGGTCATAACATCCCTGTATTCTTCCTTTAAAAGACCGATTATTGAATACAATGCCCCTTTTGGCATGTTCCTCACAAAGACATGCAGCAGCTTGAGAGACCACAGAGATTCCTCACCCGGAGTATCCAGGGCCTCAAACATCTACTCTACAAAGATAGGCTAAAAGCACTGTCCCTGTACTCAGTTTCCTACAGATTCCTCAGAGGTGACTTCTGTCTGGCATACAAAGCAATCTCAGACCCCGCCCTGATGGGATTGCTGCATATCTGCAAGTCAAGCTCCACTCGAGTAACCCACACGCGAGACCTCAACCTGGTCTGTGACATTAATAGGACTTGTTGCTGGGACAAATTTGTGTCCCAGAGACTCCCCCTTTTGTGGAATACACTCCCTCTTCACGTAAAGCAGAGTACCTCATTAAACCTTTTTAAGCGCAACCTGGATAACTGGATGGGGAACGGAAAATACACCCCTGGGATTTCACCTATGTCCCAGCTGCACAGTGGCATAGGCTGCTGAGTTGTTGGAACATGGGCTAAATTCTTGGCTAGGCTTGTAAGGGCCTCAGGGCCAATAGCCTAGTAACTTCCTATGATCCTATCATAAAAGTGGGACAAAGGCCCAAAAATAGAGACAATTTTTAAATATTGCTCTTACAAACTTAGAAACTTGATAGAATAATAGGTTGTGCATCAGCATTAATTTTTATGAAGGGTATGAGGTCTGAAACTCAAATGTCTGTCATTATTTTCTAAGTTCAGTCTTTAATGATTTGCTGCTACTTTACCAGAAAACCACAATTTTATGAAAAATGGACCAAAGATATGAGGCAAAAATCTGGACAGTCCGTGAAAACCTGTACAGTTGAGAGGTATGCTTCTCCATATATGCGGAGAAACAACTGAGGATTGCTTTGTTTAGTGTGTACACAGTCCAATTTTTACAGGACCTATATGTTTTAGCAAACAATGATTTTGCTCTGAAAGATTGCTGTATAGTTGCTCTAGATAAAGAATTGCTATTTACTGTGATTCCTAATTTAGAAGGGATAGAAATGAGTAAGGCCTTTCTCAGCATACACAGCACCTATGATATCCAACAGATTGATTTGATTTGTCTATTCCTGGAAGTGTTTTTTGACAACAATGCTTTTATGTTTGAGAATTCCTACTATATACAGAGGACCGGCGTAGCTATGGGCACATCATGTGCTAATAGCTACAGCAGTATGGTCCTAGCGTATTGGGAACAATAATTTGTATTAAAAGGGAATAGTTATGTGGCTAATATCGCCTTTTACAGGAGGTTTGTGGATGACACTTACTTGTTTTGGGATGGTACTGTTGAGCAGTTGAAGCAGTTTGTAGCATATCTACATACAGCCACTTCCTTTTTAAAGTTTACATTTCACTGTTCAAAGGAATCCATAGAATTTCTGGATGTATATATTTCTAAGGATATTAATGGGGCATTTATTACAGGGCTTTATAGGAAACCCTGAAGGAAGAATGCCGTGCTGCAGCGGCACAGTATGCACCCCTCCCATATTTATAGGAACATTCTTAAGGGGCAGGGGATGCGGATCTCCAGAGTAAATAATTCTGATGAAGGATTTCTGAGGGATTTGTTAAAGCTGAGAGGTGAGCTCAAAGATAGGGATTATAGAGCTAGAGAGGTGGAGAACATGTGCAGTGAGATCCCAAGTCTTAGATCTGGCAGAGTGAGACCCTATTTCTCAGATATCACTGGAGACATACTGTAGGACCCTCACATATTGCTGAACTGGATAGATCAGGGGCGTTGAAGAGAGGGTTTATTCCCATTTCTCTATTCTATGCAGTGATATATGAGTTGTATGGAATGTTATTGAATCCAATTGGTCCATTTTACAGACCAATGATAATATTAAGAGTTTAGTAGGTGATAGACCATGTCTTTGATATAAGAATAAGAAGTCTTTAAAATGACAGTTATGTTAGAGGATGAATTATATACCCTCAACACATTCTAATGGGGACCTTGGCACACACTGATGCAATAGATGTAGCTTTTCCATCTAAATAAATATGCCTAACATGTTTACTCATCCCAATGCAGGCTCTGTCTTTAGATTTAATGTTACAGCTGATTGCCGTACTTCTGATGTGCTCTAACATGCTATGTCTGGTGCCAGTTTTTATGTGGGCAAGACAAACCACCCGTTTGTGGACCAGATAAGGGAACAGTTGTATAATATATGCATTGGTGACAGTAGGAATGCTTTAGTGAAACATGCAACAGACAATGGTCAAACACACACTTTTATTTTTATGATTATCCAAACCACCAGACAGCATGCAAGTTTGGGTGACTTTATCAACCATACAGAAAAGAGGGAGCTACATTGGATTATTAAGCTCCAAGCAGATAAGTTACCAGGCTTGAATGGGAGGGTCTCTTTAAGGCCAGTTTTGAAGCCTAGGCATTTACCTAGACGATGTAAGCAAAGTTATTGTTTTGTTAATCTGAGTGGATGTTTTTAATGAGAAGTATTTTGTAACTGGTTGGAACAATTTTGAATTTCTTTATATTACTTGTGTGTGTTTTCATTCATCATGGCCTGAAGAAGCACCTTTTGGTGAGAAAGCGCTTACCTGATTTTATTAAAGTTTTTTGTTTTTGTGTTTTATTGCCTCTGTCATGTTTCTGTACCAGCGCTGTTTTATATCTTATGGTCAGCAGTGTCTCTTTAATATTACGCAATGCTTGCATTTGGCCAAGGTTTTAGTTTAGCACTGTAATATTGATTTTAGGAACTGCATGTCTTGTATTACCAAACATTCAATTCCTTCATAACAGAAAGGCATTGTTAAACCAGTCTTACCAAAACAAATGTGTACTGTTGTTTTGAAATAATAGTTTTCTTAATTCAGAAATATAAACCACCCATTACATTTTATATCATTAAGCCTTCTGTTTTCCCCCCTCCAACCTCTTTTACCTCTTTTACCACTCCTGCAACTTTCCTCCTTAGTGCTGATCCCCCCTGAAAAAAAAAAACAGTGTCTACATGTAGCAGGTGGGTCAGGGAAACCCTCAGGAGTTACTAGTGCATGTTTCAATGTTCAGCTTCCATTTTCTACGTAAGTATGTCATGGATAACAAAGCTATTTAAGTTTAAAAGCCTTTCTCATTAACTCATAGTTCATAGTAGTCACTAGACATGCAGTTCAGGAGACCATTGCAGAGATTAACTCAATTCCCTAGTTGTCCTTGAGCAGTGTCTGGCAAGTGACTTGCTCAGAGTTACATAGAATGCAAATGAAGAGTAAGAGAATGAAACCCTGGACTACAGAAAACAGCTTATTAAAAACTCATAGGCTTAATCTTCTGCCCAGTTGGCAGGCTAATCACTGTACCAGCTTCCAGACTGCACTGCCAGCTTCTAACCATGGATAACACACACGTGTTATTGCTCTTTGGCAACAAACCTACTGGCTACCACCCTCTACACCTTGTTTGACAACTTTTGTCCCCATTAGCAAGTAAATTATTACCATGCAATATTTTTTACCCTCTAAGAAACTACACCCCTGCATCAGTGTCCCTTCAAGGTCACCAGTTCACTATCAGTTCTCTATCAACACTATTGAATAAGCCTTCTAAGACCTGGACCTTCCATAAGGAACTCAGTTCCCCTCAACATCCCCTCACAGCCTATCCTCATATGATTTAAAAAACTCTACTGGATCTCTTCACAGCCTCTATATAATGCATTTGTTTCTCTTATTCCCCTACCTGACATACCACAACCATTTACTGTGCCATTTACCTCAGTATTGTCAATGATTCAACACTTTACAACTAATCTGCCACTCCATTTCAGCCCAACACATTCTGAACATAATATGCGTCTCTTCTTCTAACTTTACAACCTTTTTCAGGCTCAGTAATGCTCTGTATCCCACCAAATGTAACTGAATACTCTATGTAATGATTGTTAATAGTATATTGATTGTTGGGGCAGACAGTTATATTATGAATGTATGTCATTCTCAAGGCATATAGTGCTTTACAGTAAAATATTATTAATGCTTGTTTTATTTTTGCAACTATTTTCTGTTAAAATGCTTGCTTTAATGTTGAAGTGTATGTTCTTGTCAAATTACTATTCGTCCTTCAGAGGCCCTATCTGCCTGAGTTGGTGGTAACTCAGGTGGATGTAAAAGATCCCATGGCACCTATTGAGAAGAGCAGGGGAAGTTTCCTGATGCCCTAGCCAAATTTCCCTGCCCTGAAAAGAGGCTGCTAGCCTAGTGGGACTAATTTAGTCAATAAAGGATGGATAAGTAAATAAATAAATATCACTGTGTAAGCTGAGTCATGGCTGAAAAGGGTCAGACTGACCATACACCTACTTGGTTAATAAATGTATTAAGTAAATAAATAACCATCTTTATAAGTGCTTTCCGTATGTTAGTTTTCTGTAATTTAATATTCAAACTACTCTGTTGCACTTTTAATGCATTTTATGTAAGGTAAGCATTTGTTGTGGCTGAAATTCCGCAGCCACCTAGCTCAGTGTCCCTCTTCTCTAAATTTTACTTTTAAGGAACAAATGCCCTATTATGAGATGAGAACAATATCTTAGCCATCCAGTACCTATGCATTGTTCAGGTTATCATCTCAAGTCTTTAAAGAAAAAAATATTTCATGTCCTTTTTGTGCTTACTTAGTTCTTTTATGGATGCACAGCTTACCTAACTTTGAGCAGTACTCCCAAGCATTGCTGAAGGGGCTGCTTTCATTATCGGATGCTGTCACAAATCAGCTGCTCCCTTGAAGGGCCATCTTTTAGATTTAAAGCTACCAGCATGTTCTTTCACAAACAATCTGCCTTTCATATCTATAAAGTCTAGAGATTAGTATATAACCATCACAATGGCATGTTTTCAGAAGGCACTGGGCTTAGTGAGAAAATGTGAGGTGACAAAATCATTCAGCAGAACAAATATGCACAGAATGTATTCCATGCAAAGCTCCTGTTTTATTAATTTCAAGACTGTCTGTATATTTTTATCATGCATGCATAGATGGAAAAACATAATATGTCATCAGTGTCCATGTATAATAGTTTACATACCAGATAATTTCTCATGCACTGTTGTTACACTGATCAAGGAAGACCAGTACACACAGGGCTCTCTGATGGCCTGAACTCTTAAGTATTTGATATTATTCTCTGTGCGGCTTTGCAGCTTCATTTCTGACATAGGATAGCAGTGGGGCAGACAGACTACTGCATTCTGCACCAGTAAATTGACTTTCTCACTCTTCTTTTAATCCAGACTGTTACGTAACTGTCTTAAATTAGCCATCTATCTTACCATATATTAAACATACAATTCAGCAGTAGACAATTTGTAGTCTGACAGACTATGGTCTCTAGGGTGTCAAATTGTGACCACCCATCCTATAACTGATACTTAACAACATGTTCTATACATTTTATGAATATTATTTTATTTTTATAATCACCATTTCATTTTACCATTTAATGCTATATATTTTAGTATAATGTAACTGAATTCTTAGGGGTGATTTATTATACAGCATTTTTGTTGTAATAACATGGTCAACTTCACTGTAACTGGTTTCTTAAAGTAAGAATGTACAGTGTAACTTTTGATTTTGACCTTCACAACACGTGCAAAAGCTTTACAGTGCATCTTATCTTTCTGCACTCCTTTCAGCTCAATTAATCGTTTTTTTTTCATTAACCAACAGAAATAACCTGACTTTGCTAAATATCTGCATGAATGTATTTTATCTGTGTGTATTTTGCTCTCTTGCCCCCATTTGTGAAGTGCTTGCAGTGATTCTGTCACATGACCTCAAAATCTTATACTATTTGAAATTAAAATTCACTTTTGTGTCAGAAGGACATAAAAAAGAAGTAATTTTCTACATAAAATAGTGTAGCACATGGACTGAAATGGTATGTACAAAGAAAAGGAGCAAAGGCAGAAGAATTGCAGAAATTACTGTTTCATCAACCTCTATATAAATGCTGAATGCCTGGGAATTTGGAAAAATGGCTTATTATTAATGAAAGATTATATTTTCACAGGGAAATGGCCTGAGTGATACTGGGTAATAACTAATGACAAGGAGGTTGGGAAACATTTCATTATTTATGGTTTGAGACCCAAAATGAAAATGAGTGTAGCCTTGCTTGCTGAATATTAATATTAGTCTACAATGTAGAAATGCATAACCTTCAGTGTCTGCTATATTAAAAGCCAGACAGAACTTATAGCTAAATTCAATTATTGTGCTATAATATGCATGGCAGGATTCTTGAATGTAACTTTGCTTTCACAGCTAACATGCTGAAGTCTAAAAATGAAATAATGCATGCCATGGCACCCAGACAGCTAAAAGCTCTGTCCTTGCACTTTTATTTTGCATCATACCATCTAATAAGTTGCCTTTTGAGCATTCTGCATCAGCTCTGCTCTTGACTTGAATAGAAAAAACAGTTTTGTAATTTCAGTACCTTTCCTTCTAATATATATTTTAAGGTAAGTAGGAAATAATTGACTGCTTTGATGTTGAAACACCCAAACTCATCTTCATCTCTCTCTCTTTCCCTATATATATATATATATATATATATATATATATATATATATATATATCTGTAACAATCTGTCTGTCTATACACACACACACACACACACACACACACACACACACACACACACACACACACACACACACACACACACAGTTTTCATCATTTCATGAGATTGGTTGAGCATGACTAACATCAATATATATTTTTTTCTTTTAGTTTAGCACGTTCTGAGGAGTAGCATTGGTACATATGCAGACTGATGTAGACATTCACTTTGTGACTTATTTTGTTGAGCTTAACACATTAAAATTACACTGATTCAATAAATACAACTAGTTCCATATATAGAATCAGATAGTATCACTGTCCTGATGTATTTCAGTCTACCACTCTCCGTGTTAGGCCAGTCCTGTATTATCAGCCACAATGGATGGACCTAGACAGTGTATGTAATGAATGCATCTGGCTATGCCTTTCTCCTTCTTGGCTACCTGCTATACTGCCACATGGAGCAGAACCTTTATGCTGTATGAAAACTATTCAAGCCTTCATACTGTTGGAAACAATGCCTACAGACCTGGGCCAGTTACATTAGCACTGTCAACATTTATTTTCAACTGACTGTGTTATTACTAAGAAAAATATTTGTTTAGGGGTAGAAGTGAATATGTTAAATTTAATGGAGCCACACAATAAGGAAGTGCTAAGAAGGAAACATTCATTCTTTTCTTTAGCTATATGGATTATATCCTGCCAAGGATATAACAGCTGACCAACTTCCAAAGCTTCAGGGTACTTCCATGTACCCAAACTGTCAAGCAGCTGAAGCTGAGCTGACTAAAAGGCAAGTTTAGACACAAAGCCCTTCAGAGCTCTACTGAGTACAGTCTTCTGAGACATTTGAGGATTGACAGTCAGCTTGTACTTTCTATTGCTGGGCGGATAAATTCCCTTTGGGAAAAAAAATCGGTTTTCTTAATTTTGTTGATGTTTTATAACTATCCTCTTCAGGAAAGTTATTTTAACACTTGAACTGTTTTCTTTTAATGGACTGTCTTGAGACTGGAACATACTTTTAAACTGAGCACTCATTTTTTCTCTCAGTTTAAAAGTAGTGTAAAGTAACTGAAAACATTTTTTTCCCTGCAGAAATGATATTCATTTTTTATGGGGCTGGCATAGTGTTTTAAAGTGCTTTTTACGGTGTTTTTTCAGTCAAAAAGTAACTTTTGTGGACTGGTAATATTTTTACTGGCAACTACTGTTTGTGTTCCCAGGAATGAGGCATCATTTTTGGCTTGACCGTGGAATGGACTACCGGCTCCATGATTGGTCCTTCTAACAGCCACAAAAATAAAAAGTTAAGTAAACAGCCTTTGCCACCACAGCAATTTGCCTCAGTCACAGGTGAGTGACTCTGCTGTGACCAGTAGTTGTACCTCAGACCACTCATCTTTTGCCATGGGTCTCTTTGGTTCAGCACCTACAGCCACTGTGGACCAGTGATTAGCCACATCCTCTGTGGCTGTCGGAGTCCCCTCAGTGGTCAAGGGAGACCCACTCTTGTTGGTTCTGGGAAAAGAGAACAGGGAAGGTTTCCTTGTTGTATCAGAATGCTTGCCCATTGCTGGTTAGCCTAATTTTTTCTGTCAAAAGGAAACAGAAAACCAAGCATGTATTAAGTCTTCCTCAAATTTCTTTGAATAGGAGTAGTTCACTTGCTTTGGCTTAGAGTTTAATTCAGGTTATTGATCCTCCTTGTAAAGTAGTTTCCGATAAAAGAAAGAGCTAATCCTCTTTTTCTAAAGAGATTCAAATTTCTAAATCTGAACAGGAAGATACAAAAATGAATACAGAGTTCTTCCTCAGATTACTGATTTAGACTCAGAGGAGAGCTCAGTGTCTGATTCTCCCTGTGAGGTTTAGTTTTCTCCGAGACTGTGGGAGAACACTGAGGTTTCTCAGTTCCTCAGAAAATACCATGATATTTTACAGAAGGGTTTTCTAGAACCCACACCCATTCCTCTTGTTCTGTGCTTCTTTAAAAGATGTGTGTGTTAATGCCTCTAATTTTATTGATAGTCAGCCAGCTGTCCCCTAAACAATCAGATGGGGTGTATAAAGTTCTTCATTCTTTTAAAATTGTATACACTATTCCCAAACCTGACCTAGCAGCAATAGCTTTAGTTGATCCCACTGCTGCTAAACACTTAATTAATTCCAATCCTACTCCTTCTGATAAGGGATGCAAAATTATTGAAAGGTATGGAAAAATTGTATACTTCTGCAACTTTGATTTTAAGAATTTTGAATTGTCAGGCTCATATGTTAAAATTTGTTCCGACAAGTTTTAAAAGTATGAGGAATGTTTTATCTGAAGTTTCTTCTTGCGAGGATAATCTACTTTAAATAATTTAGTTTATTTTATTGTACAGGTCATTGTTTGCAGTGTGCTTGACTCTGCTGATATGTCTTTCAGGGCTATGGCCACTGGTATTGTTTACATGGCTACATTTTCAGAACTTCCCAGATGATTCTAAAAATGAGATTTTAAATTCTCCCTTAGATAGAGATTTAAAGTTTGGACCCTCTACTGCAAAGGTGATCAAAAGTATGATGAAAGGGGTATGCTGATCCAGGGAATCTCTAAGATTTTTTATCCCACCTTTTTCAAATTGTTCAAGAGTTTTCTATCTTCTCATTCAGTTTTGGCAAAAAAAAAAAAAAAAAAAAAAACAGAATAAACAGTCTCAACAAAATTCAGGTAAACAGACGTTTGAGAAGAAATGGCAGGAGGGTTCCAAAAAGAAGTCTCAAACCTCGCAAAACCAAGGACTGCCCAAGAAGTCTGACTAGCTATTCAAGAGACCTTGTCACCCCCTTCCACCCTGGGCACTTTTTTCCTTCTAGAAAGTCTGAATCTCTATATTTATCTGTGGCATCAGATTGCCCCAGACAAATGGATTCTGAAATCATTCATCAAGGCTACAGATTGCTGTGGAAAGAAATTCCTCCTTTACAGGGGGGCTCATTCTTTATCTTCCCGATCAGACTCTTTGTTAACATCTGTTCTTCATCACATTCTGTCCCAAGGAGTAGTGGAACCACTTCCTTCTTCCCAGGTAAGGAAGGGTTTTTTATTCAAAGATGTATAAAGTGAAAAAAGAAAAATAATGCTTGGACCCCAGTTCTGGATCTTTCTTTCCTAAACTTGTTGCGATAGTGCCCAAGTTCAAAATTACATCACTTCACAACCTGTTACCTCTTCTTTTTCTTTCAAGCTTCCTGGAAACACTAGAATCAAAAGATGCTTACCATCATATCCATATTCATCCAGATGTTAGGCATTTCTTAAGGTTTTTATGTGTCTGAATCACATTATCAGTTCTCTGCTTTACCCTTTGGACTATCCACTGCTCCAAAAGGGTCCACAAAGTATCTAGCTCCATTTATAACGCATAGCAGGCAACAAGGTATCCACATTTTTCCTTATTTAGATGAATTGCTTATCTTTGCAGAGTATTTTTTAAAGTGTCAGGAATCTCTCCCTTGGTTGAGAAATCTTACACAAGCTGGGAGTCCAAGAGAAAATTCCAAAGTTTTTCTTGAGTCCCTCACACAGGATTGTGTTCCTGGGACATCAGCTAGACACCTCAGTTCAAAGAGCTTTTCTTCCACAGGAAAAAAAAAAGATTTTTATTTAGATTTATTTCTAAGGTCTTTCTTCAATCACTCTAATTCTCATGATACCTCTAGCAAGATTCCAAATGAGCTAGATACAGTGGTATCTGAAATCTCTTTGGTTCCAGTATCAACACCCATTATCTTTTAAAATCCCAGTGCTGGGATTTGTTGGAAGAAAATCTTTTGGTGGAGACAACAGATATCCTTAAATCCAGGTCTCCCCTTTCCCTCCATGCTCCAAAGCAGTCAGTCACCATAGACACTTGAGACTTTGCTTGAGGAGCAGTTTCAGGAGACATAAAAGTGTAGGGGATGTGGGACACCAAGTACAGATGCAAGCACATGAACTTCAATGAGATGCTTCCCATTGTCAAGGCAATAAACTCTTTGAGCCATCTTTGGGCACTGGGACCTCTTCAAATGTTGACAGACAATACCATAGTCATGTGGTACATCAACAAGCAAGAGGAAACCAGATCATACCCCCTTTATAGACTATCCATGTTAGCTTGGGGTACAGCTCCACAGCACAATCTCACTCTGCAGGCATCCTATATTCCATCAGAGCAAAACTGTGTAGCAGACAAGCTGAGCAGGACCAGGGCACACACTCACAAATGGAAACTAGATCAGGGGGTCTTCCGAGATTTGATCTATCCATTGTGAGTTCCACAAGTAGATCTCTTTGTCTCCTCTCTGAATAATCAACTAGCAAGAATCATGCATTGTCTTTTCTTTGGACAGGACCATTCCTCTATGCTTTCCGACCCTTTCCACTAATATTCAGGGTAATTCCAAAGATTGAGAAGGAATCCCAAAATCATTGTGGTGACTCCCTTCTGGTAACCGTGTTTCTCCCTTCTTTTGGAAATGGCCAGGGGCAATGACCACAAGCTTCCTTACACAAGAACAAGGGTCTTTGATACACTCGGACATCAATCATCTTCAGTTTAATCCCTGGATGATAGAGCCTTAATTTCTTTTATGCACTTGTTTACTGAGGACGTGCAGCAGGTACTAATGCAGACAGGAAAGCCTGCTACTAGAAAATCATATATTAGCAAATGGAAAGGATTTTCTAGTTGGTACCTACAACAAACCATCATCCATTCAGGGCTAGTTGTTCTCTGGTTTTACAATATGTGTGTGTTACTGCCTTATGGCCTTTCTTATTCCTCTGTCAAGGTTCATTTATTGGCCATTTCAGCATATGTGCCCATGGATCCTCCTCTTTCAATGCCATTTCATGTCAAAATGTTTTTGAAAGGAGTTTACATAAGAGGCCTCCAAGAAAAGCCGTGGCCCCTTCTTGGAATCTTAATTTTGTGTTAGAGAAGCTATCACTTGCTCCATTTGAATCAGCTAATCTGGCTGACTTAAGGTTCTTAACATGGAAAACAGTTTTACTGATTGCTTTGACCTCTGCAAGAAGGGTATCTGAGTTGCAAGCTCTTGTGGTGAGTCAACCCTATCTCATTTTCCATAGCAACAGGGTTTCATTGAGAACTAATCCTTCTTGTATGGCTAAAATTGTATCTGATTTAACTTTAAACCAAATGCTCCATCTCCCCATTTTCTTTCCTGAATCTAAAAATGAAGGAGAAAGGATACTCCATACCTAGGATGTCCACTGACAACTCGAGCACTATCCTTACAAAACTAAATCTTTCAGATCTTTGGATTAATTGTCCATTACTTGTGAACGTAAGAAAAAGGGGCAACCTGTATCAAAATGAACTATTTCTAAATGGTTATTTAAGGCTATTACCTTTTCTTATACTCACCATAACAATTTTATTCCTGGCAGGGTCAAGGTCCACTCTACCAGGGCCTTGGCTTCATCTATAGCTTTTGGGAAAGGGTTGAATTGTAGAAGTAATCTAGAAGCTACTACTTGGTCCTCTATACATACTTTTACAAGGCACTATAAGCTTGATTACTTCTCTAGGTCCAGATCAAGCTTTGCTAAGACCATTCTCCAGGAGCTCCTGGACTCTTCTCCTTTCACCTTCCAATGTAGTTAGCCATGGTAATCTACCCATATAGCTAATGGTAATCTACCTATATAGCTAAGGCTACTATAGCAGTGATCAATATGGTGAACATGGTAGAGTTGTATAAGTTGAACGCACATAACTTTACTGGAAAAGCTCACCCATACTCTGCCACAACTTGCTGTGAGAGAAAGGATAGTTTGCTTTTGGTTTCTTGTATTTTGTATTACTTTATTGCCTTCTTCTATTTTGTATACTGTGATTTGTTTTCTTTATACCGTGTTTTGTTGGTATTCTGCTTTTAATTGCATATTTAAACTTGGAAAGAGACCACAGCTGTGTCTCTTGTGAGTCACACAGAAATTAGAGCAGGTCAATTAAGGAATCACACAGAAATTAGAACAAGTCAATTATCTGTGAACTGGGGGTGGGGGTGGAGCAAGGAACTAAACCTTATATTTAAGGCATAAAATAAAACATTTCAAAGCTTTACTGGAAAAGCTCACCCAGACTGCCACAAGTTGTTGTCAGGAAAAGTTTAGTTTTCTTTTGCTTTCTTGTACTTTGTATTACTTTATTGCCTTCTTCTATTGTGTATACTGTGATTTGTTTTCTTTACATTGTGTTTTACTTGTATTCTTCTTTTAATTGCACATTAAAACTCGGAAAGAGACCAGACCACAGCTGTGTCTTTTATGAGTCACACATAATTTTTTAAAATGTTCTCACCCTCCCACAGTGTTGTTGTTGTGTTTTTAAACACAACTGTCTTTCTAATTACCTGCCCCTTATGTTAATTTGACCACATATCTCCTTCCCTCTCTCCTTTCACCATCTGTTGTTAGTAAGAACAAAATTATCATTTTGTGAAATCACTCCTTTTCAACTATTTAAATTTATTGACCATCCCACTGTATTCTATAGAACTAGAGTACAAAAGTGCCCACACATTTTTAATCTATCTTACTCTTTTAAAATGAGTGGCTCTACACTTAGACAGCTAAAGCTTAAGTTACCCCCCCCCTTTTCATATCTAGCTGCTTAGTACACACTGCAGTGCTCAGGATATTAACCCCTTTTTTCATCTTACCTTTAAACATCTATTGCAAGTCCAAAGGTTACTGGAGAGCCCGCATTCTGCTTGTCAGTAGTCATCTTGGGATTAGTGCTTCTGTTTTCTCCTGGTGAGAAAAGGAGCACAGGGTCATTATTTCCTGGAGACTTCTAATCACCAGAAAGCCTAATAATTGTTTCATAGGTGACAACTTGGAATTTGTGCTTATATTCCACTCCTGTTGAGAGAAAGAGCAGAGTTCATTAGTTCCTGACTGTTTCTGGTTGGGCAGTGAGTGTCTGTGCTTGATGTCCCTGTTTGGTCTGGTTGCTATTCAAGGCATCTGCCAGGAAAAGTTAACAACAAGCCTACAGACCCTTGCATCATCTGGGACAAGACTGTGGATCACCAACAGGCTGTGACCTGCTTCTCACCTTGTGATTGGTGCTAATGTGTTGCTTCTGGTGAGAGAAGAAGCAAATGAGCACTGTATCCCAGCAGAGTGAAGCTGTGGTGAGACAAGCACTAGTAGTAGCCAGGCAGTAGCTATTCACGTCACTCCCATATTTTCATCATTCTTGACAAGCTAATTCTTGGAGCTCTTGGAATATGTGTCTCAGGCTGGTATGAGCCTAGCATGGAGCAACATTTTACCTTCTCCAAGAATATTGCCATAGTATGAACAAAAGATGACTGACTTTAATAATTGGCTTAGTTTTTGATGTCATTCTAAGATGGTGCAATATTTGTCAACATGGAAGGAGATTGTCAACAGACCATGTGGCTTTGCCAGGGATGGTCTAAACCTCTCCCCTCTAGGCTTTTGAATATTAGCTAAAACATTGTCTTCCACCCATAGTGCATTTTTTAGGCAATGCCAAACTGAAAGCACTTCCGACATAGCTAATCAAAACCAAGGACATCCAAAAGGTATTACTGCTCAATGCTAGGAGTCTAAATAAAAAAACTCCACTCCCTAGAAGCTTGCTCACCCTAGAAAATACTGTTGTCTGTGTGGTAACTGAGACATGGTTTAATGCCACAGAGAGCACACCAACATTACAAGGTTATAATGCCTTCCACACATTTAGACCAGTTGCTACACAGACAGGGACTAAAGGTGGATGTGTCTCAACTTACATCAAAAATAAATATACCTCAAGGCTGGTCAAGTAAGACAATGCACTGGAGCTGCTCCATGTTCAAATCACCATAGGCAAAATCCAATACCACTTCCTTGCAAGCTATAGGCCCCCCTCTATGACCCAGGAAACCCATTCCTTGTATTTAAATGTATTGGAAACCCTCGCTATTCAACCCAATACCATATTCATGGGCAACCTTAATTACTCCACTATTAACTGGGAAATCCTATATGACACTAAAGGTACAGGCACAGAGAATCCTGGATTTTGTAAACACAAACTCCCTTGATCACATTGTCAATACACCAACTATGGCTGCATCAATACTAGATCTAGTCCTCACTAATATGTGAGAGAACTGCACACCCCCTACTGTAATGTGTTCCCTGGTAAGGTCAGACCACAAAATGGCCTCCTTTGAAGTAAAAACAAAACCTGGACCCCAAGCTAAACCCGGAATATTCAGGAACTACTCTAAGACTAACTCCCTGCTATTAAGTGATAACCTGGCAAAATTTCAAGCCCCCATAAACCACGAGAACACTGCTGCCTATGCAGAACTGTTCAGGGAATCCTGTACTAGCATGTTAATAGTTGCACAGAGGCAGCTGTACTCACCAGGAAGATGTACTGACCTAACTCAAAAACAAGAACCCTGGTGGGCTCACAAAATCAATAGGATGTACAACAGAAGGAAGAAAATCATGGCAAAAATTAGAAGGTGCAGCACCCAGCAGGATAAAAAGCACTCTCATCAAACTACACAAACAACCCAGAGGACAAATAAAGTCTACAAAAGCCACATTTGATGTAAATTTGGCCTCCCAGGCCAGGGACAACCACAAGGCATTCTTTAGCCATGACTGCAACCTCAAAGGCAATACACAATTGTGTGCAGAGCTCATGGTAAATGGAGCCACATATATTGAGACAGAAGATATAGCAAACCTACTGGCTGATAAATTCAGCTCCAACTTTACCCCTCTCTCCCCCTCAACTTTCCCACAGGAAATGCCATCAAATATAATTCCTCCTGTTATCACTAGGGAACAGGTCCTTAATGCTCTCTCTAAGGTCAAGAGCATTGCATCAATGGGCCCAGACAATATCCCAGGATGCCTTCTAAATAGCATGACACATGACATATCATGCCCTCTGGAACTGATATTTAACTATAGCTTCCAAACAGGCTTCATGCCTCATGAAAGGAGAACAGCAACAGTCATCCCTCTGCAGAAAGGTGGGCCATCTACAGACCCTGGAAACTACAGACCCATAAGGCTCACTAGTCTTATATGTAAAGTTATGGAAAGAATTATCATGGAGATGATCAACAGTGCTATAGTAAACCTCCAGACACTGAACCCAACCCAGTTTGGTTTTGTTAAGGGCAGGTAATGCCTACTCAACCTGGTGGACTTGTTTGAGAAGGTAACCAAAACCAATGGATGAGGGCAAAATGGTTCACACTGCCTACCTTGATCTCGCCATGATATTTGATACAATATCTCACTCAGGCATTGTTGACAAAATCAGGAGGTTAGGTACAAACCCGTATATCACCTGGTGGATAGCCAACTGATTCACAGATAGGACCCAGGAGGTTAGAACTGGAGAGTCCACCTCTACAAAGAGGCCAGTTACAAGTGGAGTCCCTCAGGGACTGGTCCTTGGATGGCTCCTTTTTGGCATTTACTCCTCTGAAGTCAAGACCAATGTCAATGGTCTTTGGCTGACTAAATTTGCAGATGATTGCAAATTAGGAGCTGCCATTAAATCCCACACTGGCACAAATGTTCTCCAGGAAGGGCTGACACAGACAAACAACTGGTGTCAGAGCTATGGACTAGAACTAAATGGCAAGAACTAATAATATCTTTGAAATGTCAGCCACCCTGGGTAATTATCATATTGACAACACACCCCTTAGAGTTGACCCAGTAGTCAGGGACTTAGGGACACACATAGACAGTAAGATAGTAATCTAGCCTTTATCCATCAGGTGTCTACAGTAGTGATGAAATCATTCTATGTCACGCAACTTATAAACAAACATATAGCATCTAAGTCCAAGGAAGTAATTTTTTCCACTGTATTTGGCACTCATCAGATCTGTCATTGAGTACAGTGCCCCCTTTGGTATGTACCTAATCAGGCATAACCAACAATTGAAATGTCCACAGAGTTTCCTCACTGAAAGAATACAGGGTGCAAGTAAAATGTCCTGTGCAGACTGCTTTATCCCTGTATTTTGTATCCTATAGGCTTTTTGGGGGAGATCTATGCTTGGCATACAGGAGGTTGTCAGATCCCACTCTAATGGACCTCCTGCATATACACAGAACAAACAGCACCAGAAGTACCCATTCTAAAGACTTAAACCTTGCCTGTGATGTAAATAGGACCTGCTGGAAAGAAAGGTATGTATCCCAGAGACTACCCCATCTCTGGAACAGGAACTCCATTCATGTGAAGCAGAGTTCCTCCCTAACTCAATTCAAGTGCATCTTGGGACAATTAGATGGGGAACAGGAGATTCATCCCTGGTTAGGCACTTATGTCTCTAATGGACACAGGCAACCTGTAAATGTTTCATCTCCCAGGCCCCTGCTTACACTTATCAAGGACATCAGAACTTGCCAGAGATTTGGGATGCATGGCTAGACTTAAAAAGGCCCGTGTGGTCATTACCCTAGTAAATACCTATAAATCTAATAACAGTAGATGCTTGAATAGTCATTGTTGCAGTAGCTGGTCCCTCCACCCCCTTGCTTTTTGGTGTGTTTTTATGCTGAGGTGTGGACATTTATTTTTTGTTGTTCTTAGCATTGTCCTTTCAGGGGTCAGTCTTCTTCTCACTGCTGGCAGGAAAGCTGTGAAGGGTTTCATGCCCAAACTTGTCTTTTAATCAGGTCAGCTCAAGCTGCCTGACAGTTTGGGTGTGTGGAAGGTGCCATGAAGCTTTGGAAGCTGGTCAACTGTTATATCCTTGGTTGGATATAACCCATATAGCTAAGGCTGCAGCAGTGATCATTCGAACATTTACTGTTATGGTAAGTTCAATTTACATAATTGTGCTTTCAGCTGATGCTTAGAATGCATTATATATAATTACATGCAGATTTTTAAAAAAGCAATTACATGCAGATAAGAAAAAAAAAACAGTTTAGGTCTCACTTCATCATTGCCATTACAGTTTCTATAACCACACGAATGGCCCTTTATATATTAGTGTTGCAGTTTGCTCTTAAAGATATGATCCCTTTTTTACTGTTTTAAAGGGTCTACATTGTTTACTTGACATCTGACTGCCTGACACATAGAAAACAGTTATACTTTCCTACATCCCTTACTGGCCGTCACAGAAACAGAAGTGAAATATTTGATTTTAAAGTATTTTGGTAAGTTGTTCTGCCCCTCTACATTCCTGAATGTGAGATCTTCATCTACAAACCATTGGTCTCTAAATATACTACCTCAGACTTTACATCAATTCAGAAAAAAAGTGAATCAGTGTAGTTGACTTTTTTCTGAGGTAATTTGATCTCAGAAATTGCTTATTTAAAAAGTGTAGTGTTAGAATAGAGCCCCCACATCAATCACTGCAGAGGACACAGACCCGCAGCAACAAAATTAGTCTTGTACAGTACAATGTCATTATATAAGCCACTGCAGTTACTTAATCTGCTGCATGCTTGGAATGTTGGGTATTGAGAAGGTGAAGCGGGCCCATTTTAAAAAAATGAGACACAGACATAAGAATGAAACTGCAATCCTTTATGCTGAGCTGGGTTAGCACTGCAGTTCTTTTAATTCATCACTTTGGAATCCCTTCATTTCTTATTGAGTACAGATGAGTTAATGATAAATGCTTGTGCTAGCAAAATGTGTCAGTATGGAAATAAATGGCTACACTAATATACTTTATCAGATTCATAGGCTAAGATTACTTTGTAATAGCATTTTGTAATCATATATGCAGTGGGTAACATCTTACACAAGCAATCAAAGCAGAAAGAAAAATGTGTTATTGTTGGGGCAGCTAGGTAACTTCACACAAAGTAACAATGCAATAAGCTGCAATTTGTTTATTTCTGACCTCACTATTTAATACTTTAGTCATTATTATGACTCAGTACATTACATTTTGACCTAACACACCATCTCATTTGTATTGGTGTGTAGTCCACATTTGTTAGGAAGTTCATGCTTCCTTTATAGATTTCAGTGCAAATTCAATAAAGCATACATAATCATTTGTTTTTTTGTATGCATCGCGGCGCAGTATGCATACTGGCACAGTGAGTTTTAGATACAGTAAACTTCGTGTAGTGGCGCGCAATCACCTCAATAATGGAAGCTTTCATGGAATGCACATTTCAGCAAAAGTAGCTCAAATATATGTTAATGAAGCAAAACAACACAGTGGAGTGATCCAAAAAACTTAAAAACAACTGTGCAGACTCAGCGTCCATCTTAAAAGTGTAAACGGAAAATTTCTGCGTACAGAAGTCTACATGGAAGGAAGGGCATGTAAAACTCCAGAAATATGGACATAATGCCCATGAAAAGTTAAAACACGTATATAATAGGCAATTTATACACTATGGATGTCCAAAAGCATCAGGGGCATGTGGCAGATTAGTATACATTTAAAATATTTTTTTACACATGTTTGTGCAGTGCACTGTTCGCCGCAAAAGGTTTTAAATATGAATAACAGAAAGGTCATTGAAAAGAAGAATATAATTTAGAGTCACTTTTGGTACAGCAATACTTTGCCTTGTGTCTTTAAATATGTGCTCCAGTGCTGTTGCTCAGCTTACATGGCTACTAACCATGTAGATTCCAAGCTGTCAGCATGGTTATTATGCAAATGAGTGTAAAAAGCAGTGGATTTGTTGAATCACAAAAATCAGGAACTGTGTTGGGATGTTCACTTTGTGTAAGCTCCTACATGGTGTTTCCCATGGATGTTGATGACATCAGGGGTTTGTGCCTAGTACCTTTGTTTTTTTTGGGGGGGGGGAGTGTTTTGCATGTGTTTGTGCAGTGTGCTGCTTCGTGCAAATGGTTATGGTGATGCATTCCTTGTTTGTGTGAGCAGACCACCCATGCATTAGATATGGGCTAGACATCCAAAAATAGAAACCAGATGTATTCAATTAATATTACTGAGCACTGCTGGGCATTGAGCAAACCCGGTAAGTGGGGCTACACTCTACTAATAGCCTCCAGTTAGAGGACTTTATGTAAATACTCCTGTGGTAACAGGTATTAGGTGTTGGACTGGAATGTAGATGGTTCTGGGTTCAAGTACAGGGGATAGCAACATTTCTTAGACTGTTCTGACATTGTAGCTTATGGAAATAAAGTGCAACTGACAGCAATTAGTGTTTTATGAATGTTTCATGACAACAGGGATAAAAATATAAAAAAATTACATGGTCTACCTTAATTATGCACAGCTGCACTCTGCTGCTTACTGCACACTGAAGCAGGACCTTTAAATCATGTTACTTATATACAAAGCAGGTGAATTAGCCAATCCCTCATGGTGGACCTACTGAAGAAATGTATAAAGTATGCCTACAGCCAACATTCTGATTTTCCCTCAATACTTCAATATTATTGGAATAAATACTTGGAAATTTTAACTGAGATAATGCTAGGGGCTGCTGCAGCTATTCTACATCTGTATGTCCTAGAGGCTGAAGTCAGGGCTGCTGGTGCTGCTGACAATAGGCCTAGGCTAAGAAGGAGAAGAGTGTTCAGGCCCAGGGTAACCTTCCAAGAGCAACAAGAGCTGGAGACTGTAGAGCACTGCAGGGTGGACAGGGACATATTACAAGAACTCTGTGAGCTGTGCTGCACTCTACTCAGAGCCAAAGCCAACTGAGGAGAACCCATCCTAGTGGAAATTAAGGTATGTGTAGTCCTTAGGATATTAGCTACAAGTACTTTTCAAAGACCAACTAGGGACATGATGTGGGGTGTCACAGGCATCAGCATCCAGGATACTCCACCAGTTCCTGGATGATATGCTCCTATGTGCCCCTGAGGAGAGGGCCAGCAGTTTACAATGGTTCTACCATGTAGCACACTACCCTGAAGTACTGGGTGCCATAGATTGCACTCATGTATACATCAAGGCATCACCTGGTGAGCAGGGTAGAGTCTACATTAACCACAGGGATACCACTCCATCAACTGCCAAGTTGTGTGCTGCAATGCCCAGAGTATTATTTTGAATGTGTGTGCTGGCAACCTATCTGGCACACATCACAGCTGTACCAGATGTTTGCTATTGGGGATATCCCACAGAGACATTTACTGGGGTATGCTGGCTATGCCCTGGAACCATGGATGATGACATCCATCAGAAATAAACACACACCCATGGAAGCACATCATGATGAGGCACAGGCACAAACTAGGAACACCATAGAGCATGTGTTTGGGCTTCTGAAGTCATGGCTCCGGTGCCTAGATATATTCAGTGGAGCCTTGCAGTTTACTCCATGAACATGTACACAAATATTTACAGCATATGCTGTGCTCCACAATCTGATCCTGTGGAAACAGTTGCAGCAGGATCAGCAAGGGGAAGGGACACACATCTCTCCCACCAACACCTAGGTCACCACAGTCACAGGAGGACTCGGAAGAGGAAGCTTCAGCTACTGTCCCGTAGGGAGATGTAGGTGTGCTCAGTATGCCCTTGCTTTGGCTAAAAGACAACTCATAGCACATTCACTAACCATTTAGGGACCTAGGGACTAATACCTTTCTCCTACTCACATACATACTTTAAAAATGATGCCAGGCAACTCACACAAGCTGTACATATCCATGTATTGGCTGTGCACTGCCTGCATCAGGCAGAGTCAGCCATAAACTACAGTTGTGTCAACCTCTGCATTTGTAAGATAGGTCCTTAACCTACACTGTAGCCTTGTGGAGTATTATGACATATCCTTTGTATCTATGAATGTGGTACAGTATGCAAGTAAATAATGGTATATTTGTACAGAAAATTAAGTAACGTGACTATTTACGCTATTTTACTAGTATGTGTCCATTTGTAATTAGTAGGACTCATGCATAAAACTGAAACCTTCATACAATCCTACTGCAGCAGATTACTGCTACATCATTCAAGACAGAAGTTAGAAAGTGAGGCTACACATTGCAGTTTCTGACTTCAGATTTGTCTGTATCCTAACAGTAGATGTGGTTTGTTCCTCCACCCCGCAAAACAGAGGTGTCCCCTTGTAATTGCCATAACAGTAACTCATTTATGCTGCTCCCAAACACATGGTAAATAGGTGCTTGTCACAACTATTATCCCCACATTTCCAGGCAAATACTGTAGATTTGATCACACATTGTACGTGTTAGGTAACTCATGTATAGCAGTGTACATTGTTATGCAGGTGGTTGTCTGATTAATGACCTGTGTTCTGAAAAACTGCTTTTGTGGCGAAAAGGACTAAGGCAGCCATCCTGTCTGATGAAGCTGTACTGCTATTGAGGATTCAAATCCTGATATAAGTATAGGTTTTGGATGTGTACTAACAATAGGTTGTGTTTTACAGACTGTGCCTCTGTGTCCCTTTCTGTTATCAAGTTTGCCTTGTCTTAATTCCACATTTTCATGACACACCACATGTTTAAAACCCTTTTTATAAGGCTTAGCCAGTTTCTATGGAGCACAGCAGTGCAGAAACAGTAAAAGAGGAAGCAGGATTTATGTCAGACAACGGATACATTCAATCAATGCCATTAGTAATTGTGAAATCCCAGCCTGGATTAGGGATAGGAGTGGGCTGTAGTAGCAGGTATATATTACATATTAGTAAGACTCAGATGTGAACAATGTGCCTCGTGTTTGTGCACTGCTTACCAAAGCGCAAAGAGTATAAAAAAGGCAAAAAAGCATGAGTGTACACTTAGTTAACCATAGTGCAAATCCGATGTTTCTCATGCTACAGCACTCTGTGTGTGTGTCTCTCTCTCTGTATATATATATATATATATATATATATATATATATATATATATATATACATGTGTGTGTGTGTGTGTGTGTGTATATATATATATATATATATATATATATATATTATATATATATATATATATTTGTATGCATATATATGTATGTATGTATATGTACAAACACACAGCTATATATATATATATATATATATATATATATATATATATATATATGTCCATAGTGTCTACATACCTATCAAGCTCTTAGAGTAGCAAATCAGGTCAAAGCAACAAATGATGGGGGGACAAAGGGCCAAAAATAGGGACACTTTTTAAATATTGCACTTACAAACTTAGAAAGGTGATAGTTTAACAGGCGTTGCATTTCCATGAATTTGATGAAGGATATGATGTGTGAAATTTAGATATCTGCCATTATTTACTGACCTCATTTCTCAATGATTTACCATTGATTATCCAGAAAACTACAATATTGTGTGAAACAGACTACAAATATGAGTCAAACATCTGGATAATATGCAAAAATCTGGACAGTTGAGAGGTATGGTGCCCTATCATTCTCAGACACCATGTTTCCCCAAGAATACATGTGGAAGCATTGCAAACTGAGGGCACAATATAAGTATATGCACATATATTGACAAGCCATCCCTTTGTTTCCCCACCAGCAACAACAGCAACAAGCACAGCAACCATGGGTCACCTTGAGTTTTTCATGCACATATATCACCCCTGTACAAGTTGTAATATATGATGTGTTCTCCCTTATGGACAGGGCCAACTGATGGTGCTCACAGGCTTGCTCATCCAAATGCATACAGACAAATAGGCTTAGTAAGGGTACTGTTGTTATGCTACTAGGCTACTAAAAATTATTCATTTGATAGGATACTAGTCTCAGATGACACTACAAGGCAATGTGACTATGCAGGCCTCCCAAACTGTTCTCGAACACATGGCTTAGTTATGTTTAATCACCTGCAGTCCTGTTCAAGGTGGGCTTGTGCTGTGGCACATGTTAAATACTCTGATCTGTAGTCTGTAAACTTAGATTTAAATATGTAGGGGTGCTAATCTCACTGCAGTCAACTGTGTGTATTTGTGTATAAACAAAAGTAGAAGTGTACATCCCAGTATGAATTCACAAATGGCATGGTTTCCATTGTTTTGGTGCTTGCACAAACATCGAGTTGAGGCAGGCCCCCAACCACTTGTCTACCATGTGGCCTGCTGATGTCATCTACCATAAGATTGTCTGCATTCCTATTAAAATCAGATTTGTGCTGTGGTGTGTGCATTAAGTACTGTGAAATGTAGGTTCATAGGTTGGTACTAGGCTATCGGCCCTGGGGCCTATACAAGCCTAGCCATAACAATTCCCTGGCTATTTCTTCCCACAATATTTACCTCCCTGGACCCCTGTCTAGCAGGGTGACTGTCGTGATGCCCGGGGCAAATTTCCTATCTCCCATCCAGTCGTCAAGGTTCCTTTTGAAGAGGGCCAAGGAAGCACTTTGCTTGACATGTTTGGGCAGTCTATTCCAGAGTATGGGGAGTCTGTTGGTCATGAACCTATTCCTCCAGCATGTTTTGTTTATTGTGATGACAAGGTTTAGGTCCCTGGAGCGTGTGGCTCTGATGGATTGGGATTTCTTTAAGTGTAGCATGTCCAACAGCTCTGGGTTTGACATGGTCCTGTATGTTAAGCAGAGATCACCTCTGAGTAGACAATATGTGACAGAGTATAGCTGGAGTGTTTTTTAGTTGATCAGCATAGGGCATCTGCATTAGACCTGTGATTCTTTTAGTGAGGTGTTCCTGCGGCCTTTACAGTTGTTGCAGATGTCTTGTGAGGTACATACCAAATGGGGCATTGTACTCTGTGATGGGTCTAATGAGGGATGATACAGTAGGATGATGACCTCCTTTTTTCTGGATGAAAAGCCCTTAGTGATGAGGTATGCCACATAGAAGGATTTCCTGACTGTTGTGGCAATGTGGTGATCAAAGGTGAGACCACTGTCCAGCTGTGTTCCTAAGTCTCTTATCACACTTTCAGTGTATAGTGTACTGCCACCTATGTGGTAATTCATGGGTACATGGTTTTTCCCAAAGGGGATAACTATACACTTCTTGGCATTCAGCTTGAGCCCATGGCTGCGGCACCAAGCATCTGTTTCTGTAAGTCCCTTTTGTAGAATATTCACATAATTTGGGGATTCAATAATGGCTCCCACTTTGCAGCCATCTGCAAACTTTGTTAGCCAGAGTCCCTCATTGTTGGCCTGTACTTCAGAGAAGTAGATGCCAAACAAGAGCGGTCCCAAGACTGAACACTGAGGTACTCCATTTGTTACTTGCCTGGAGCTGGATTTGAAGTTGGCTACTTTTACAGTGTGGGTTCTGTCAGTAAGCCAGTTGGCAACCCATCAAGTGACGTAGGAATTTATGCCCAGTTTAGTAAGTTTATCTATGATTCCAGAGTGGGGGATGGTGTTGAAGGTCTTGGCGATGTCCAGATAGGCTGTGTGGACTGCCTTACCCTCGTCCACAGCTCTGGAGACTGATTCAAAGAAGTCAATCAGATTCAGGAGACATGATCAGCCCTTCACTTGTGCTGTGGCATGTGTGATAAGTAATCTGATTTTTCGCGTATAAAGCTAGATAGATTGTCATCAGCTATATCAGATTATTGGATATGTATATGTCACATCAAGCCATGGTCACACACTGGCCTGATAGACGGGTAGATGTCACCTCATCCTATATAAGACAGACAACAGTGACATTACTGTTGTTATATGTGCAAACATTATGACAGCTATTTGCAATCGTGATGGATAGGTTGACACATTAGATCACATAGGAGTTCATGTGGACTTTGTTTTTTGTGGATGATATTGTGGTCTGTATTGTGATTAGGGTACAGGTGTAGAGACCCTGGGGAGGTGGAGATATGCTTTACAGAGGAGAGGAATGAAGGCCAGAAGGACTAAGACAGAATATATGTGTTTGAATGAGATAGAGGATATGGGAATGGTTGGAATATAGGGTGTACATTTGGCAAAGGCATATGATGTTAAATACTCTGGACAAACAGTTCAGAGTAATGGTGAATCTGGAAGACAGTTATAGAATACAGAGACCACACATGGTGAGGGGTGTGGACAAGAGTGTCAGGAGTGATCTTTGACAGACGCGTACCAATAACACTGACATGGAGGGTCTACAAGATGGCAGTGAGACTAGCTATGTCATATGGTTCTCAGATGGTGCCGCTGACAAAAAGGCAGGATTCATAACAGGTGTTGGCAGAGTACCAGATGTTATGTTTTGCATTTTGTGGGGTGAGGATGGACAGGAGTATTAACCATATATTACAGTGTCAGCTGAGGTTGTACGGTTTGGAAATGAAGACAGAGTGGTGGGATTGTATTGATTTGGACATGTGCTGAGGAGTGATGGGTATATTGGGGAAGGATGCTAAGGATGGAGCTGCCAGGTAAGAGGAAAATAGGAATGCCTAAGATAAGGTGTATGGATGAGGTGACAGAGGACATGCAGGTGGTTGGTGTGACAGAGCAAGATGCAGAGGATGGTTAGAAATAGAGGCAGAACATCTGGTGTGGTGGGCCCTAATGGTACTGTCCAAAAGAATAGGTAGAAGAAGATGACATCTCTGGGGACACTCCATCTGTACACTTGTGTCATGAGTGTACAGTAGGAATATCAAATTGATGGTTACTGTGTATGGACTCAGTTTGGGCTTTAACAGTGTGTCTTTGTATTACCTGCTCTTGTGTGCAGAGGCTGTAACACTTTGCCCTCATACATGCAGAAATGTCAATACACTTGCTTTCAAATACAATTGGCTGCTGATATGTAGTAGAGCAGGTCCAGTTTTCAGAACCTCTGTTGCATAATAAGCAGCAATGTACTCACTTACCTATCAAGAACAGAGTATTGATTCACCTTATGAAGGACATCATAATGTATACCAGATAGATTAGCGACCTGACAATGGCAGTCAGATTACATATACCCCACCTGTTTGCATTTTCTATGCAGATACCAGGTTCAAACCACCCATTATCAACTATCATTTCCCCTCTGTTTCCCCTGCTAGCATAGTTAACATGAGTTCCTGACTCTGTGCAGATAATGCCTCATGTGCACTGAATAGCCTGTATCCCCTACATCACTGAATTACAAATTTCAAGAGATCCTAGTATAGTAGGGATTTGGAATCAATGCTCTCTAGCTTCCAGATGGGTAACACTAGAAAGGTTGTCTGCTCATACACCCTGACTCCTACTCAGAAGTCATCATGTGTAGAGGTACTCTCCACAAACCAACCTAAACAGCAGACACATCCTAAACCCAATCAGGCTACAATCAGACAATACACAGCAGACATATCATCAACACTGTCTCACCATAGAAGTGCTCAAGGCAATGGCCATGTATCCCAAAGGTTTTCATAATAGTTGTCTGTGTAGTGAAATGCACAGATGGCCCACTCACCAGCTTAAACAAGGATATGTTTAGTGTCAGCTGTGTGGCAGACATAGTCATCACAGCACACATGCAATTAAGTCTCTCAACAGCAGGTCCCACTCTTATTCCAGCATACTTCATCCTGGTATGCATAAATTGAGACATGACTATGTGAGATATATGAACACAGACATGATTGAGCTATCTAAAAATGGGTCCCCACCAGGTATGTCCATACCCTCACCTAGGATGATACCACTATGTAAAGAACAACAGAGTCACTGAATTTGCCTACGTTTCTGGTGTCATAGTACGGTGATACAGTACCTGTCAGTGTAGGATGACATGGTGGATAGAGAATGCTGTTTTACAAGACATAAGGCACTTGACTGTACCATAATCCCTTTATTAGGCAAGATCATAAAATCAGAATAACGAATGTGAAAATATACACCTCCAAGAGGATCATGCTGCTAAATTCTAGGAGTTCACATCTGAAGCCTCATTCTCTGTAAGCACTCTTTGCAGTGAAGATGTTGATGTCTGTGCAGTCACAGAAACTTGATTCAAAGCTGTTGTATGTACTTTACCTTTGCAAGGCTACAATATCTTCCAAAAATCTACACAGCAAATGGAAGTTGTGTGTACCAGAGGAGGTGTCATATCTATTTACATTGAAGATTAATATGCCTCAAGACTGGTTACAGAAGATAACTATATGGAGTTATTTTATGTCCATCCTGCTGTGGATAGGAACCCCTTCCTGTTATCGCCAGTAATAGGTCACTATCCATAAATACAGAAGGCCACGCTGCCAATATATAACTACATGGGACAATTAAAGTAGAGAAAAACAACCAGGCAGGGGTAAGTGAAAGTATATATCCTCTGATCGGGATAATTATAGGACAAAAAACTCACCTGCACAATATCATGTGCAGTTTGTGAACTGAAATACCATGGAAGAAAGAGTGCAACAAAGTTATTTCTTATTCCAGACCTGTACCTCAACAATATGAGTGAACAATGTAATGGCACATGTGTAGTGCCTGCATTGCTAATCCAACCATAAGTCGTTTTGTTTTGAAGTAGATAGAATCCAAGATCGAGTCCTGTTATAACAAGGTTGCCAGGTACGCTACCAAAAAAAAAATATTCCTCCCATCACTGCATCTCCCTACGCAAACTAAAATGGCTCGAACTTCCCCATCACCTAACCTACTTGCAGTTAACCACAGCTCACAATATCATTACCAAACCTTCCAACTGCCCATCCCTCACCTCCCTATTTACTCTCCATAAGCCCTCCCGACAACTCAGATCTGAAAATTAATTCCTTCTAAAAGTGCAAATACCCAATCTAGCAGTTGGTCAATCTCTCTACTCATGTACTGTTGCTAAAACTTGGAATTCCCTACCCAGGTCTATCAAAACTATTCCCAATCACATATCCTTCAAAAAGTCTCTAAAACAGCATGTCTTAGCCCTATGGCAGTGTACACATGGCTACGACTACAGAGCATCTTACCCCACCTGATCTCAATAACTTTTTTCTCCCCTCTGCTTAACAGTTATGCAACTATCTCTTGCTGTCTTTACACTACAGTATCCAAAGCAGATGATATATTGTACTTTGTATATTTTGTATATAATGTATACAGCCTTTGTTATTCTAGGTAGAAATTTATGATAAGATTGTATGTCTGATTTTTTAAGTTATCTCTCTATGTATGTAGAAAATGTGATTGTATTTAAATTTATTTTGTATGTGGAGCTTTTCTCCCTGGGCCTCCACTGAAAATGGGCACTTTTTGGCCCAGTGGACCATCCTAGTAAACAAATGCAAATAAATAAATAAATAAATAACTAATAAATAAATATACTGAACTCCCCCAAGGAGGAGTCAGGTTCCCAATCATCATCCAAGGTAACTACACACTCCTAAGGGATGGTCTACAATACTTCCAAGACACATTTTCCATAAAAGTCATTGACAGCTATAGTACTTTACTCCCTGATGCCCTGTCTGCAAATCTACACAAAAGTATACACACAGCTGTGTCTGATAGACTCAAACAAAGATCCTCCCCAAAATACAAACCATACCGGTGTATGTCCATCATAACTACATTATACAGTAAGTGAGAGAAGCTGCTGTTTACAAATACAACATTGAGAAACCAGGGAAGGAAGCCCACTGTCCTTAGCATAAACATGCAAATAAGACACCTTCAAGAACCCACACAGAGCAACCATCCTAAGACTTTACACAACAACATATCCAGGGAGAACCAGAGGGATTTCTTCATGTACATCTGAAAATGATATAAGTCAGATGTATTTGGATCAAATTGTGTATGGTAGCACACACACTGACTCAGTATAACTTTCAAACCTGCTACCAGACACGTTTGACTGAAAAAAGTGCCCCTTGCCACCACCACATCCAGTACAAACCATGTGTGCAGTATCACCTCTGAGCTGTGGTATCTACATTGAGAAAGTTGGCACTGCCCTCTCCTAGACTAGGAGCACAGTCTCCATGAGACCAGATGGCATTCTGGCCTGTGTTCTTCATGTGCTTCAACAGTGAGCTACTCCCCTAGGCACCATATTCCACCACAGTCTGAATACTGCTGTTGTCCACATTAAATGGAATACAGTCACTATTTTACAAACACACAAGAGATGACTGCCAAAATGCAAGTGTAATTAAGAACCATAAATTTATGCAACCTCTGCCATAAGGCAATGGATACAGTTTGCATGCATCTCAGACACAAGGAAATAGGTGACCTCCAAACACTAGATGTGTACCAGTTAGGGATTCTCAAGGGTATCTTGTGGCTGCAAAACCTGGTGGGAGTCAAGACTGGGACCAGAGGCATACACAAAGTCAAACATGTCACAAATCATATTGTAACTTGGCCAAGGCCTTCAGCACATTCCAACATTTGTTGTCAGTGGGAAAATGACCAAGGTGAATATCAAATTCTATGTAATCAGTTAGTTTTCAAATGGGATTACAGACCAACTACATTCAATCACAGTACACCACTTCACCTCAAGCAGCACACATGTCACCTGTGTGGTGACAGAAATGGCAGTGCTGTGGCCTCTCATGTTTGACATATATGTCTCAGAAGTTCTGAACAAAACAAGGGGGTCTGTGCACTAATGACTGCTGACAAAGCCATGGGTGTTACATGAACTGCACAGAAATGCATCAGCATACCCTGTTGTAATTAATATGTTCTTCCTTATTATAAAATAACCACCAGTACACTATTCACTACTTCTGTATTGATAGACCTTGGAACATCAGCTGCAACCTGGGTCTACTATGGGGAGGTAGACATTCTACATCCTACATCTGATTAGCAATGGCATTACATCAATAGCAATATATGTTAGCAATCCCCTATAGTCACCCCTAATTGGCTGTATGAAAGAATATAAACCACCCTTTGAAATGCATGTTGTCGGACACCTGCACCAACTTGACAGACCTCAGACATGTCCGGTAATAAAACATCAGAGGGTCTCCAACATGTGTCTTCTGTGGGCAGAATGGCATAGATATATCACTGTGTGCAGCATCATATAGATAGCTTTGAGGTAGATTATGTATGCCTTACAGGGCTATCTGTGCCCAAAATGGAATGAAAATGCTACACATGTGTAAGTAATATAGGATTTGAGTTACCTGTTCTGGGGACCTCAATGTACACTATGACATAATAGGACATGCTGGAGAGACAGATACATCTCTCAAAGGTCATCTCTCCTATGCAGTAGGCTTTAAATCCAAGTCAAGCAGAGCACATCCATTACCTTGATGAAGGACAGGCTTGATGTCTTGCTATGAAACCGATATCTGCCAAGGATCACTGCTGCTTCACTCCTGGATATCCGTGGTCCTTGCTAGACAAAACTTGGCCATGCATTATATCTGACAGTTAATATTATATTGTGATGTAGTATTTCTCATAACCCAAGTATTTTCCTGATGCATGACACAGTAATATTGTCAGTTGTGTAACGATACAATGATATCTGTGTTAATTAACTTCATTTTATTGTTTCCCATCATGGAAACACAGGCAATGCACCATTTTCAAATGTTGCAAAGTCTAAAGTGTGCATTCTCAGTATCTGTCATAACCTGAATTGGCGGGAAAAGTCATTATGCATTGGTGTTCATCTGCAATGGACAAGGCTGGCATTCAGGGAGAGGTACTGAGATTTTAGCCTCAAAGGTGGGGTATGCAGGGAGTCCAAAGTGTTTGTTGGACTCCTAGTGAATGATTATGGTACCCGGCTGTTGCAGGAGCACTATCATGGATCAGAGTACAAATCAGATGCATGGAATAGTTTGGCCAGGGATCTGTCCAGTGTTACTGGTATCCCCCGCACTGGTGAACAGTGTAGGAATCACTATCGAGACCTCAGGATGAAGAAGAGGGATACCCTCGACCATTGGATTGAGGATTGCAGGAATGATGGCACTCCACAGATGTGTAAGCATTACTTATAGGCACTACTTGTAGGAGGTAGGAGCTGTATATGTTCCTTATTGGTGTTCTTGATGGTATTCTGTTGCATTCTGTTTTTCCCACAGGTAATGCAGACTGGCCACTGAGTGTGTGGACCTTTGAAGAAAGAATGAGAAGAATGAGATATGCAAGTGGTATATATGCTTACTAACAACACTCTTATCTTAACAAGAGTAAATACAGCTTATTGTGGTAAAAACTTGTATCACATTGAGTATGCATTTTTCCATTGAAAAGCAAAAGCATGCATGCATTAGTATGTTAGATAGAACAACAGTCTAGTATTAAAGAGAAGACAAGGGTGGTAATTTAGGAAACCACATATCCAAAGCATACAGTACTTGTTTAAGTTGACATAAATATTGAAATGTAAAGTATGACCTGTATACCAGGGATAACAAGAGCATGCTGCAGATTGTTATCATTGTAACATTGAGCCTGTATCTATAAAGTGTAAAAGGAAAGAGTGCTTGCTTGCATTATGCTGTATAAAGTACAGTATTGCAATAAACACTGGTTGTGGGTTTGAATACCTCACTCCCCATATTTAAAACCCACTCTCTCTCTCTCTCTCTCTATTAATATATATATATATATATATATTTGGGAAGCCTAGCTTACCAACTGAAGACAGCAAGGCAGAATTTTCAAACAAATTCTGGGCTTTCAGACCAAAGAAACTTAGTGGCTTCCATATTAATGACTGAAAATAAATTTGTAGGGTCACTTCCATGATGGCTGCACATGGCTGCACGCTGATCAACAGCTTAACTTAAATTCTCCCAGTGTGAAAGCAGAAACTGAGAATCTGCAGCCATAGATGTCAATCTGAGTGATATTCAGTTACTGGTCAGTAAGTGCACTGCCTGGAAGACTGCAAATAAGAAACTAAGAGCTTTAAAGAAAATAAGCCAGAAAAGGTCAAGAGAAAACACTGACTGGAGAAAATCCTGCAGCTATTCAGCAAAAAGTTCAAACTCCAGTTTTGGTGAAATACATGGTTCCACTAGACTAGAGAAAATAATAAATCAAATGTGCTCACATCTGATTAAAATAAATGAAACAATGAATGAGTATATTGGCTCAAATAACAAAAGGCTGGAAAAAAATGGAAGAATATTTAAACAGATACTCAGATGAACTGATAAAACTGCAAAAAAATCAGAGGCTGAAATGAAGAAAAGTCTGGCTGAATATGGGACTGTTTAAGAAGAAATGTTTCAAAACATGGTAGAATTAGAGGACAGAGCACCTAGGGAAAACCTGCGATTCTGTGCTGTACTAGAGAAACTGGAAGGAGCAGACTGTATTAACTTTTTGAAAGAACAAATAAGCAACTGGACTAATATTCTACAGCAGGAACTGTTAATTGAAAGGACACACTGTGTGTATGCTCCAAATATGGCCATGAGAAAGAGTCAAGACCTTTATCAGTAAAGATGCAAACCTACCAGCAGAAAGATTTGATCCTGACAAAACTGTCACAAAAAGGCAAAGTATTAAAAATTGGGAACAGTAGAGTGTTTGTGGAAAAAAGATTATTCCCTGTATACCAAGCAAAAGAGAAACAAGTTTATTCCAATAATCAGGAAATGCCAAGAGGCTAGTATGAGATTCAAGCTGCTATATCCAGCTGTCTTTACAATATCTTCTTCATGGAGGATCAAACTCATTCTTTGATGCAGAATGAGAAAAGATGGGAATACAAAAGTTTGTCCAAAAAACAGTGAGCCGTCAAGCAGAAGGGGGCTCTGCTTTTTATTATTCTGCTAATAAAGCACACAGAGAGACTTTGTCAGTGAAACCTTTTCCACTTTTCCAAAGAAAAATGCATGAGAGACAGAGAAAAGCCCAGGAGGTGACCAGAAGAATTGGGAGCACCATGGAATGGAATCAGAATCTGGAGATGGAAGATGGGGATGAACAGTAAGAAGACCAGCAATATAAAAATTAATGAATAAATGTGAGACTGCAAAGCATCTCCAGATTCTGATTCCATTCCATGGTGCTCCCAATTCTTCTGGTCACCTCCTGGGCTTTTCTCTGTCTCTCATGCATTTTTCTTTGGAAATATAGCTGTATAACAATAAGTGTAAAGACTGGGCTGTAGATTCAATAAAGCCTACATGGACTGCTAAAACTGTGTGCACGTCACACATCAATGCACACACAATAGCGCACTGTTTTGTATTCAATAAGTGGCTCTACATGGTGAGCCGCACAAATATGGTAAACATTGTGGCATGCTAATCACAACATAAGCAGCTGAACTATATGCTAATCGACAAATCTAAGATGGAGCTATTCTACAAGCTATAAAGCAATCATGTAGACTCAGTGCAAATTTTGCCTGTGAAGTCCAAAACCTATTGAAATGCAGCCATGGAAACTAGCCAAAATGGAAAGAATGTTAGGGGCTGCTGTTGCTCTTATTCATGTGTATGTGTAATAGGCCCAAGTCTGCTGCTACTAACAGACCACGGCAAAGATGAAGAAGGGTGTTTAGACCCCATTTAACTTTTCATATTTTGTATGAGGTGGAAATTGTAAAGCACTACAGGATGGATGGAGATACACTACAGGACCTCTGCAACCTCTGTCATCCTAAACTGAGAGCAAGGATAAACCAAGGGGCACCAATACTGGTGGAGACTAAGGTATGTGTAGTACTTAGAATATCAGCTACAGGAGCCTTCCAGACACCAACAGGGGACATGCTGAGGGTATCACAGGCATCAGCATCCAGGATCCTACATCAATTCCTGAATACTATGATACAACATGCCAGTGACTGCATACATTTTTCCCGTACACTTGAGGACAGAGCCACAACTGTGCAGGAGTTCTACCCCGTAGTACACTACCCTGATGTTTTGGGTGCCATAGACTGTATACACATCAAAATAAAAGCACCACCCAGGAAACAGGGAAGGATGTACATAAACAGAAAGGGCTTCCACCCCATTAACTGCCAGATCATGAGTAATGCTAAGGGAATCATGTTGAATGTGTGTGCTGGCAACCCAGGCAGTTACCATGATTCACATATTTTACACAACTCTCAACTGTATCAGATGTTTTCTAGGGGGGATATCCCACAGGGTCATTTAATGGGGGATGCAGGTTATGCACACGGACAGTGGCTGATGACACCCATCAAAAATGCATGCACACCAATTGATAAATGCTATAATGAGGCACGTGCTCAAACAAGAAACATGTTTGGGCTGTTGAAGTCATGGTTCCAGTGCCTAGATACATCTGGGGGAGCTCTGCAGTACAATCCCTGTACACATGCTGAAATATTCATCACCTGTGCCAAGCTATAAAATATGCCCTCACACTGGCCAAGGGGCAACGGATAGTAGGCACACTCACCACTTAAAGGGCTAAAACCTTCATCCTATGCACATGCATAAAGTAACATTGATGCCAGGCAATGCTCACAACATTTGGTTACTCATGTAATGGTTGTGTACTCCTAGCATGAGACAGAGTCAGTCCCAAATTAAAACTCTTGCAACTGCAAGACTTCCAAGGTAAGCGTTGAACCTGGAATAGAAAAATAAATGTCTAGGAACACAAATGAATGGGATATCCTTGCATACTGTTACTTGCTAATGTAAGTAAGTATAAAGTGGGTGATTTTTACAGCAATGTCGTCTATACGTGACAGCACTGACTTATGTCAATACATGTGTTCTCTATCAACTAATAATTCTCATGCATCAAAGATTCACACATTCATACCTCTCAAATGTACAGACTTTCACAGAATGTCCAGAGTTTGGCCTAACCATTCTGTACTGGAAAATCATTAAAGATTGAAGTTAGAAAATAATGACAGGCACTTCAGTTTCAGACTTCATATCCCTCAGAAAATTCATGATAATGTAAAACCTGTTCTTCTATCAACTTTCTAAGCTTGTAAGACCAAATTATTTCATAATTGTACCATTTTTGGGTGTTTGTCAAACTTTTATTTATGACTTGGTCCAGCTTTGTTGGTCTAAGAGGTTGAGAAGGATATACACCTTACAAAAACCTGTAAGAAAGCAGTACAATTTGCAAAAGATGCTCACAAAACACACACACACACACACACACACATATATATATATATATATATATATATATATATATATACTAAGCACTTAGTCAGCTATTCAACCTGGGCATCAGACAAAAGACTTACGTATCCCTGAATTCAAAAGAGAGAAAATCAAGGATATGGCACAGTTAGCGTCATTTGCACAGGGTATTGTTTGGG
The DNA here is from genome assembly GCF_019279795.1 of Protopterus annectens. Classification (NCBI taxonomy): domain Eukaryota; kingdom Metazoa; phylum Chordata; order Ceratodontiformes; family Protopteridae; genus Protopterus; species Protopterus annectens. The sequence continues at coordinate 642,329,929 of NC_056731.1, read as the reverse complement.
GGGGCAAGAGGCCAAAGCTGACACAAAAGGTAGTGAGTGCATGTGAGTAAGAAAGACAGACAGGCAGACATTTGGATAAAGTATCAAATGGCCACTGCGACAGAATGAGCTGTAAGCCTTATGGCTGAGCCATGCAACTGTTATTTGTGTGTGCCTGTATAGACACTCAAGGTGAAACTTGTGTGTGTGTCTGCAAGAACACAGCCAAGCTCTGTGTAGCTCTGCATCCTGGTATGTCAGACAGGTGTGTGCTGTGCAGGATAGAGGTGACAGGTCATCGTCGTCATCCTTAACCATGAGAACTGGCTCTGCCAGGAGTTGCACTGGCATGTCCATCCCCATGATCAGATGCAGTGTTGCTACCTGAACATGACTGATGTCTGCTGCATGAGCTCCCCTCATGAGGATGCCCAGGACCACAATCCCATGGCCTGCCATGTCTGCGTGTGGAGACCTCAACTACTGATGGAGCAGTGGAAGTAGTGCCACTACAGAAGCATGATCAGGCATGTCCATGTTGGCTAACATCAGATGATGTGGCTGACCTATCTCTATGTGGATGCTGTCCCCCTCCCAGCAGACATACAATCACAGACAATGCCCTTTCCTATGTGTCATTCATCCAATCCATTGAATCGGCAACATGATGGATGCAGTCATGCATGTCAGCCTGAGTCATATCTACAACCCTAAGCATTTCCTTGAAGGCACTATTTGAACATTTCTGTGTCTCCATGATGGCCTTAAACATACATCAAGTGGCACAGAAAGACACACCAAGATCAGGTGGAGTGAGGAGAACAGGCCTCCTCCAAGCACCCCTAACAGCCATCCTGCATAGCACCTTGCCCACACTTTCGCTACTGCCAGAATCAACAGGTACTGAAGTCACAGTAACCACACTACTCTGATCGAGTGTCTCACCTTTCACCTGACCAATATCTCAGGGCTTACTGGAATAGGTATGAGTAGACCTACTAGCTGTATCTGATGGAAATACAAGGGATGGCTGAATGTCAACCTCGGTATCAGATTCAACATCTGCACCCCCCGAATGTGCCTCTGTTTGGCCACCATCATCATCAGAGTCCTCTGATACTCTGATATCAGGTGGTAAGAGTCCTACACTTCCACTGTCAGGATCACCTGTGATAATAAGCAACAAACACAGGAAAGAAATTAATACCTACACTACAATTTAAAATATGCTAACAAACTAACACTGGTGCCACTATCATAGATGGTACAGCAATACACACACACACACACACACTCATAATACCCACCTCACACATACGGATAAATGTATATTTCTGTCAAATGCTCATCAGTACTCAAATAAAAATCTTTGGCTTACCGTGTGCAGATGATGGTATCCACTGCATGCCCAGGTGGTCCTTGAAGAAGTTAAGCTAAAGGTAAGGACACCATCATCACAATTCCAATAACACAGGAGAACAGTTTGTTACCTTTATATGTCCATTAACAATACCTTTAACTGAAACTTAGCTGACATGTCCACCCAAAGCCCATGTGTAATGAACTAGAATGTGTTGTTAACTGTATCAATTTGTCAATAGGTGCCCCCCCCAAAAAAAAATAATTAAAACAACTGAACTGTTGCTTTCAGTAGTTTACTATACAAGATAATGTTAAAAACTGACATAGGTAAGCCTACCTGGAAGCTCTTCCTGGGACATATTTGTCCATCCAGAAATAGCAGCACCAACATCAATCACATGCTATTATGCACTTTCCACTGAGCTCTCTGGATCCTTGACAGTGGACAGGATTCTTCATTTGGTGTCAGTGGTGGTTCTGTAGCAAACCCTCCCTCCCACTGTATATGCTCACTCCAGCTGCTGTCTTCTGGGCTGATGAAATTATACCAGTGGCCCTGTGATGCACCTGATCATATGTCCTGCTGCACCCATCTATGGCACTGATGTCGTATTCTATCTGGTTCAAAATCTGCATTCTGCCAGACATATGTTCACATCCTCTCTTAAGCAGAAAGCCACCATATCACCTAAATGCTTGGACAATTACTTCATTCTTGGAGTCACTGAAAGGGGGTTTGCAGGGATTGTGATGTTAGGGTGCCATAATCCTAGGTGACATAAAACAAAAAAGGATAGTACACACAAATATCACATAAATAAAAGTCCTGTTTATATATACACATTATTATTTTTTTTTTCAATATTGCCCAATGGAGAAAAACAAAATGTCAGGTATTAAAATATAAAAGGTTATGTGGATGTAACATATCACAAATACACACAAACCAAGGTTTTATCCAAAACAAGGAATAAGAAGAACAAACCTCCTTAAAAAAGTTTTTGGTTGTGGCAACACACAAATGGAACTTGGCTCCCCACCCATAAAAGAACAAGCAAATGACAGCTTGTACCAAACAATGAATAACACATCAGACAATTGATATACGTGCTTTCCAAAAAATTCTCACACAATGTGTACACATTTACAACAGAAAAGGGATGTTTATCTGCTTGCCAGTCACCTCCAGCTGTGCCCAGTACTCCATCTAGAGGTGTCTGTGGGCCATCTTAAAGTCTAACATCCATGTGTCATTCATAAAATAGGACATTTACATTTCATTGAAATAACATAGAAGAATATAAGATAAACAGCTGTAATAATAACACCTGTGATGCAAGTTAATAAGACTGTGTATCTGAGAAAGTAAAATGCCCCAACAAAAATGCCAATGCCATCAGTAAAATTCTAAGAAGTGCATACAGATAGAAGTTGCATTTGATAATGCAAATACATAAAAAATATTTTTCTAGTAGCATGTGAACAAATCTAGTATGTAACCAAAATATTCAATCATATCTTATCAAGATCAGATGTCTTCTGTGGAGATAAATCCAAATTAACAGCAGTCTTCTTCTGTGTTGTCCACTTACACATCTCTTCAGGTTTTCTAGCTATACGGTTACCTTTTTATAGTGTAGATTCAGACCTGTGAGCATGGTGAAGATACAAATGAGATGTGAACCCATTAGAATAGCTGAATCCCACACTTTTGGCTCTGTGTAGCAGGTGTAAACATAGTGCAGACACTCCCTCAGCGTTAGTTGCTGACGGATTGCAACTGTGAATGATTATTGGTAGGGAGAAGGAAAATCACAATAGCAAATCAGACTCTCTTACCTGCAGTGGGTGTGTCACCCAAGTTACACTTACAAAGTGTAGAAGCAATTATATCAAGGTTTTAAATGGAAGTGAGTAGCACACATTTCCCAGTTTCTTTTCACTAATACCTAAACTCCCTTGCCTTTGTTGAAAACTGTATATTATTGTCATTTAATATTCTCAAACATTTTAAGGACAATGATAGATAATGTTCTACAGACTGCATGCCTGAGATTACAACTCAGATAAGAGAAGAATGAACACAGTACAAAGAGAAGGCAGAGCTGCATTCATGCAAACCAATACTTATAAATGGTTGCGTGATTAGTCATTGCAGTAAATATGTAGTTAACACATGTACAGACAACTCAGAGTGTACGAGTGTTATATGCCTTGTTAATACTGTGGATAAAATGAGACTTGCTTGTATGCACAATGACTTGCATTCTTGCTGCAAAGTTTTTTCTATAACAAAGAGGGATAAGACACTCTTAGTCTGTTTTTTGTAAGTTCATTGGTGTGACAGTTCAAATCCAGACTTGTGTAAAAATCTGTAATCTGTGATAAAAAGTTATGTTGTAATGATGTTTATTTTTTAAATATTAATATTTGTGCAACATGTGGCTTAGTCCAAACATGGTGAAACTGATATATCAAATAAGGTTCACGTAGCGTACTTCAATGATAAAGACTGCATAAATTACACCTGCGAGTCAAGTGTGTGTGTAGCACACCTGATAAATACTATGAACCACACAGTATATACTATCTGTAAATCATGTTTCAATTCCCACATTTATCTTTTAAGGATGAAACTTAATAAACACTTCTAACAAGGATAACACAAGGTGAGCTTTCCCTGTCATGTTTACACATTGCTTGCCTTCATGCAAACACTGTCTAAATGCCGATACTAGAAGCAGACATTCTCATTTTCAAAAAGGATACGCTGTTACCTCTTTTGCTGACATCATGTAATCCTACTAAGCAACGTTGCATGATGGTCAGCAACAGCTGCAGGTCCAGAACACATGCAGTCAAGAAGCAGACAGTAGTCAATTTCAAAATGAATTGTTGTATATTTTACTTACCATTGAGCAAACCTGTTAGGTGGTGTTGCACAATGGTCAACAAGGTCCGACAACACCTGCAGGTCCAGACAGACATCATATGATCTGATATAGGCTCAAGAAGCCGAAAACACTTATCGTTGCTGGGATTTTTGCTTGTGGTTTTTAAGTGTTATTTTGTCTTTTATCGCTTGCCTTTATTAAAGAGTGGTTTCATCTCTGAAGAGTCTGTTTGTTTCATAGTGGCGTACCCAGGATTTCCTGTATACATTTTTCTTCAGCTTTGGGGCACCTTCAGCAGTTGGAGTTGTTCTTCACTTTTTGCATGAATTAACAGAGGTTGTTCTGATAATCAGCTAGTATGCCAAACAGTAGCTTGTGGAGCTGTAAATCAAGATATACATGACATATGATATATGTTATGCACTAAGATCTGAACCCTGAATACTAATGTCAAATGTATTATAGTGTATCCCCTGCTT